>NC_060884.1:35104972-35122472 GCF_014805685.1 Silurus meridionalis | reverse complement strand
CATCCTCTATAACACTACAATACACATCCTCTATAACACTACACGTACATCCTCTATATAACACTACAATACGTACATCCTCTATAACACTACAATACGTACATCCTCTATAACACTACAATACGTACATCCTCTATAACACTACAATACACATCCTCTATAACAATACAATCGTACATCCTCTATAACAATACAATCGTACATCCTCTATAACACCACAATACGTACATCCTCTATAACACTACAATACGTACATCCTCTATAACACTACAATCGTACATCCTCTATAACACTACAATCACGTACATCCTCTATATAACACTACAATACGTACATCCTCTATAACACTACAATCATTACATCCTCTATAACACCACAATACGTACATCCTCTATAACACTACAATACGTACATCCTCTATAACACTACAATCGTACATCCTCTATAACACTACAATACATTACATCCTCTATAACACTACAATCGTACATCCTCTATAACATTACAATACGTACATCCTCTATAACACTACAATACATACATCCTCTATAACATTACAATCGTACATCCTCTATAACAATACAATACGCATCCTCTATAACAATACAATACATCCTCTATAACAATACAATACGTACATCCTCTATAACACTACAATACGTACATCCTCTATAACACTACAATCACGTACATCCTCTATAACACTACAATACGTACATCCTCTATAACACTACAATACGTACATCCTCTATAACATTACAATACGTACATCCTCTATAACACTACAATACACATCCTCTATAACACTACAATACGTACATCCTCTATAACACTACAATACGTACATCCTCTATAACACTACAATCGTACATCCTCTATAACACTACAATACGTACATCCTCTATAACACTACAATACGTACATCCTCTATAACATTACAACACGTACATCCTCTATAACACTACAATACGTACATCCTCTATAACACTACAATACGTACATCCTCTATAACTACAATACGTACATCCTCTATAACAATACAATACGTACATCCTCTATAACACTACAATACGTACATCCTCTATAACACTACAATACGCATCCTCTATAACATTACAATACGTACATCCTCTATAACACTACAATACGCATCCTCTATAACACTACAATACGACATCCTCTATAACACTACACACGTACATCCTCTATAACACTACAATACGTATATCCTCTATAACACTACAATCGTACATCCTCTATAACACTACAATACGTACATCCTCTATAACACTACAATACGTACATCCTCTATAACACTACAATCGTACATCCTCTATAACACTACAATACGTACATCCTCTATAACACTACAATACGTACATCCTCTATAACACTACAATACGTACATCCTCTATAACATTACAATCATTACATCCTCTATAACATTACAATACATTACATCCTCTATAACACTACAATACGTACATCCTCTATAACACTACAATACGTACATCCTCTATAACACTACAATACGTGCATCCTCTATAACACTACAATCGTACATCCTCTATAACACTACAATACATACATCCTCTATAACACTACAATACGACATCCTCTATAACACTACAATACGTACATCCTCTATAACACTACAATCGTACATCCTCTATAACATCCTCTATAACACTACAATCATTACATCCTCTATAACACTACAATACGTACATCCTCTATAACATCCTCTATAACACTACAATACGTACATCCTCTATAACAATACAACACGTACATCCTCTATAACACTACAATACGTTACATCCTCTATAACACTACAATACGCATCCTCTATAACACTACAATACGACATCCTCTATAACAATACAATACGCACATCCTCTATAACACTACAATACGCACATCCTCTATAACACTACAATACGTACATCCTCTATAACACCACAATACGTACATCCTCTATAACACTACACGTACATCCTCTATAACACTACAATACGTACATCCTCTATAACATCCTCTATAACACAATACGTACATCCTCTATAACACTACAACACGCATCCTCTATAACACTACAATACGTACATCCTCTATAACACCACAATACGTACATCCTCTATAACATTACAATACGCACATCCTCTATAACATTACAATCACGTACATCCTCTATAACACTACAACACGCACATCCTCTATAACACTACAATACGCATCCTCTATAACATTACAATACACATCCTCTATAACACTACAACACGTACATCCTCTATAACACTACAATACGCATCCTCTATAACACTACAATACGTACATCCTCTATAACACTACAATACGCATATCCTCTATAACACTACAATACGTATCCTCTATAACACTACAATACGTACATCCTCTATAACACTACAATACGTACATCCTCTATAACACTACAACGTACATCCTCTATAACACCACAATACGTACATCCTCTATAACATTACAATACGTACATCCTCTATAACATTACAATACGTGCATCCTCTATAACACTACAATCGTACATCCTCTATAACACTACAATACGTACATCCTCTATAACAATACAATACGTACATCCTCTATAACAATACAATACGTACATCCTCTATAACAATACAATACGTACATCCTCTATAACACTACAATACGTACATCCTCTATAACACTACAATACGTACATCCTCTATAACACTACAATACGTACATCCTCTATAACATTACAATACGTACATCCTCTATAACACTACAATACGTACATCCTCTATAACACTACAATACATCCTCTATAACACTACAATCATTACATCCTCTATAACACTACAATACGTACATCCTCTATAACACTACAATACGACATCCTCTATAACACCACAATACGTACATCCTCTATAACACTACAATCGTACATCCTCTATAACACTACAATACATCCTCTATAACAATACAATCGTACATCCTCTATAACACTACAACGTACATCCTCTATAACATTACAACACGTACATCCTCTATAACACTACAATCACGTACATCCTCTATAACATTACAATACGTACATCCTCTATAACACTACAATACATCCTCTATAACACTACACGTACATCCTCTATAACACCACAATACGTACATCCTCTATAACATTACAATACGTACATCCTCTATAACATTACAATACGTACATCCTCTATAACATTACAATACGTACATCCTCTATAACATTACAATACGTACATCCTCTATAACATTACAATACGTACATCCTCTATAACACTACAATACGTACATCCTCTATAACACTACAACACGCATATCCTCTATAACACTACAATACGCATCCTCTATAACACTACAACGTACATCCTCTATAACACTACAATACGTACATCCTCTATAACATTACAATACGTACATCCTCTATAACATTACAATAGGTACATCCTCTATAACATTACAATACGTACATCCTCTATAACATTACAATCGTACATCCTCTATAACATTACAATAGGTACATCCTCTATAACATTACAATACGTACATCCTCTATAACATTACAATCATTACATCCTCTATAACATTACAATACGTACATCCTCTATAACATTACAATACGTACATCCTCTATAACATTACAATACGTACATCCTCTATAACACTACAATACGTACATCCTCTATAACAATACAATACGTACATCCTCTATAACACTACAATACGTACATCCTCTATAACACTACAATACGTACAGCCTCTATAACATTACAATATAAACATCACCTACATTACAATACATCTTCTTCTTCTTCTTTCGGCTGCTCCCATTAGGGGTCGCCACAGCGGATCATCCGTCTCCATACCACCCTGTCCTCTACATCTGCCTCTTTCACACCAACTACCTGCATGTCTTCCCTCACCACATCCATGAACCTCCTCCTTGGCCTTCCTCTTTTCCTCCTACCTGGTGGCTCCATCTTCAACATTCTTCTACCAATATAATTCATGTCCCTTCTCTGCACATGTCCAAACCATCTCAATCTCGTCTCCCTCACCTTGTCGCCAAAACATCCTACATGTGCTGTCCCTCTAATAAACTCATTTCTAATCTTGTCCATCCTCGTCACTCCCAACGAAAACCTTAACATCTTCAGCTCTGCTACCTCCAGCTCTGCCTCCTGCCTTTTACTCAATGCCACTGTCTCTAATCCATACAACATCGCAGGTCTCACCACAGTCCTATAAACTTTCCCTTTCATTCTTGCAGATACCCTACTATCACAAATCACTCCTGTCACTCTTCTCCACCACTCCACCCTGCCTGCACTCTTTTCTTTACTTCTCTAACACACTCTCCATTACTTTGCACTGTTGACCCCAGGTACCTGAACTCCTCCACCTTCTCCACCTCTTCTCCTGCAACCGCATCACTCCACTGCCCTCCCTCTCATTCACACACATGTACTCTGTCTTACTCCTACTGACTTTCATTCCCCTTCTCTCCAGCGCATATCTCCACCTCTCCAGGCTCTTCTCAACCTGCTCTCTACTCTCACCACAAATCACAATATCATCTGCAAACATCATAGTCCAGGGAGACTCCTGTCTGACCTCGTCCGTCAACCTGTCCATCACCACTGCAAACAGGAAAGGGCTCAGGGCCGATCCTTGATGCAGTCCAACCTTCACTCTGAACCAGTCTGTCGTACCTACTGCACACTTCACTGCCGTCACACTGTCCTCATACATGTCCTGCACCACCCTTACATACTTCTCTGACACACCTGACTTCCTCATACAATACCACAACTCCTCTCTTGGCACTCTGTCGACGCTTTCTAAATCCACAAATACACAATGCAATTCCTTCTGTCCTTCTCTATACTTCTCCATCAACATCCTCAAAGCAAATAAGGCATCTGTGGTGCTCTTCCTCGGCATGAAACCATACTGTTGCTCACAGATGGTCACCTCTTCTCTCAGCCTGGCTTCCACTACTCTTTCCCATAACTTCATGGTGTGACTGATCAACTTAATTCCCCTGTAGTTACTGCAGGTCTGCACATCTCCTTATGCTTAAAGATCGGTACCAGCACACTCCTTCTCCATTCCTCAGGCATCCTCTCCCCTTCCAGAATCCTGTTAAACAATCTGGTTAAAAACTCCACTGCCATCTCTCCTAAACATCTCCATGCTTCTACCGGTATGTCATCTGGTCCAACCGACTTTCCATTCTTCATCCTCTTAATCGCTGCTCTCACTTCCTCCTTACTAATCCTATCTACATCCTGCTTCACCAACTCCACATCCTCCAACCTTCTCTCTCTGTGATTTTCCTCATTCATCAGCTGCTCAAAATACTCCCTCCACCTTCTCAACACACTCTCCTCACTAGTCAACACATTTCCTCTCCATCCTTTATTGCTCTAACTTGCAGTACATCCTTCCCAGCTCGGTCCCTCTGCCTGGCCAATCGGTATAACTCCTTTTCTCCTTCCTTAGTGTCCAACCTCTTATACAGCTCCTCATATGCCTTTTCCTTGGCTTTCGCCACATCCCTTTTACCTGCTGCCGCATCTCCTTGTACTCCTGCCTACTTTTCTCATCACTCTGTCGATCCCACTTCTGTTTTGCCAACCTCTTTCCCCTAATGCTCTCCTGCACTTCCTCATTCCACCACCACGTCTCCTTGTCTTGCTTTCTATTTCCAGATGTCACACCAAGTACTTTTCTAGCTGCCTCCTCATCACTCCTGCAGTAGTTCCCCAATCATCCGGCACCTCTTCACCACCACCGAGCCCCTGTCTGACCTCTTCCCTGAACCTCACACTACACTCTTCCTCCTTCAGTTTCCACCATCTTATTCTTCTTTCAATCCTTACATTCCTCCTCTTCTTCTTCGCCTCCAAAACCATCCTACAGACCACCATCCGATGCTGTCTAGCTACACTGTCCCCGCCAACACCTTACAGTCTCAATCTCCTTCAGGTTGCATCTCCTGCATAGCACATAGTCCACCTGTGTGCACCTTCCTCCACTCTTATCGTCACCCTATGATCCTCCTTCTTCTTAAAATACGTGTTCACCACTGCCATTTCCATCCTTTTAGCAAAATCTACCACCATCTGCCCTTCCACATTCCTCTCCTTAAAACCATACCTACCCATCACCTCCTCATCACCTCTGTTCCCTTCACCTACATGCCCATTAAAGTCTGCCCCAATCACCAATCGTTCTTTCCTAGGTACACCATCTACCACTTCATCTAATTCACTCCAGAATCTTTCCTTTTCCTCCATCTCACAGCCAACTTGTGGAGCATAGGCACTGATGACATTTATCATCATCCTTCAACTTCCACCTTCACGATCATCACCCTATCAGAAACTCTCTTCACCTCCACTACACTCTTACTGTACTCTTCCTTCAGAATCACCCCTACACCATTTCTCTTCCATCCACACCATGATAAAACAGTTTAAATCCACCTCCAATGTTCCTGGCCTTACTCCCTTTCCACTTGGTCTCCTGAACACACAGCATATCTACCCTTCTCCTCTCCATCATATCAGCTATCTCTCTCCCTTTACCCGTCATAGTACCAACATTTAAAGTACCAACCCGAACCTCTACTCTCCTACACTGCTCCTTTTCCTGCCGTCTCTGTAGACGTCTTCCTCCTCTCCTTCTCCTCCTTGACCAACAGTAGCCCAATTTCCACCGGTACCCTGTCGGCTAACGATACCTGTGGCGGTTGTTGTTAACCCGGGCCTCGACCGATCCGGTATGAAATTCTCCTTTGTGATCCGCATATTTGATTTGGCACATGTTTTACGCTGGATGCCCTTCCTAACACAACCCTCCCCATTTACCCGGGCTTGGGACCGGCACTAAGAGTGCACTGGCTTGTGCCCCCCTAATGGCTGGGTTCTACATTACAATACATACATCCTCTATATCATTATTAAACATACATCCTTTATAACGTTACAATATGTATATAATCTATAACATTATATGTACATCCTCCATAACATTACAATACGTACATCCTCTATAAAGAATATTATATACATACTATATAACTTACAAGTTTTTATTACAAATAAAGTATATGCACTATAAAACATAATTAATACATACACTACAACAAATACCCGTACAGGTCGTGCATTTCACCCTGAGACCTTCAGTGATGTTCTACCTGAATCACTCCTCCTCCTAATCCCATCATTATGACTCCACATCTACAGAAAGCATCAGTATAATAGAGAAGTGCAGTAGATCAGAGCTGCATCACACACAGGATCTCATACAGTCACAATGAACATCATCACTAAAGCAACAAACACAATGATCACAATTCAACACGTCTCCTTTCACTGGAGCCACAACTGCACCTCCACATACATCATCAAGTTTAAGTTCAAGTGCAAGTTTATTTCTATTGCATTTTTCACAATGGACATTGTCTCAAAGCAGATTTACAGAATGTAAGAATTAAAGTGAATGATGTGTATTTATCCCTAATAAGCAGCCTGGGGTGACGTGATGAGGAAAATCTCTTTTAGATTAAATTTTTGTGTGAATTCTACAGGAAAGAAAACGCAATAATATTAACAGTTCATGAAAAGTTTAACAATTGTTTTAAACTGTTTTGGCGACCTTTTCTTACCATGTTCTTTCTAAATGTAGATGTCCTTGCAATTGTATCTGCGACCTCCTTCATCAGACGTTGTGGAATAAAACACAGCATTAAATCCACATGAATATACTCCACTTTGTGCAGTTTGCTACTGATGAGCTCTGACTAGTGACGCTTTCTGACAGTCCAATCAAAAGACGTGAAAATGCTGATGTGATTGGATGCCTGCTAAAGGGCCCTGGTGTTGCCAATTTCCAGTCTGATTGATACAGTATTGAGCAGCATGTACATTATGCTAGGTGCCTCGTTGTTGACTCTGAAGTCCTCACAGCAGTCTTTTGACACTGACAAGACATGATGTCTGAAATCTGAGTGGATAGAAACTTTAACATAAACATACAATACAGGAAGCAGCACAACCGATAAAAAAGCTATGAAATGGAAAGAATAAACTATTGGGAATAAATTAATACACATTCCTGGACAAAAATATATTAATGTAAGTATGTGATTCTGAGTTTAGGCAGCAGAGGTGTGAAAAATGCTGTGAAGTAAGAATGCTTTTTTTTATAAAATAGGTAGTAAATAAGTAGAAATACTTTAAAAATGTAATTAAAAATGAATCCAAATCAAATAAATATTTTTTGTGTCCACCACTAAAGAGAGTCTTCCGTCTCGACACTATAAAGCCTAGATCGATGGAGGGCTGCAGTGATGGTTGTCCTTCTGGAAATTGTGTGAGGAGTGTGTGTGAGGGGTGTGGTGTGTGTGTGTGTGTGTGTGTGTGATGGGTTAGTGTGAGGGGTGTGTGTGATGGATTTGTGTGAAGGTGTGTGAGGATTTGTGTGAGGACTTTGTGTGAGGGTTATGTATGAAAGGGTGTGTGAGAGGTGTGTGAGGTGTGTGAGGATTTGCGTGAGGTGTGTGAGGATTTGTGTAAGAGTTATGTTTGAAGGGGTGTGTGTGAGGTGTGAGGGGTGTGAGGGGTGTGTGTGAGGTTGTATGTGAGGGGTGTGTAAAGGTGTGTGTGAGGATTTGTGTGAGGTTGTGTGTGAGGTTGTATGTGAGGTGTGTAAAGGTGTGTGTGAGGGGTGTGTGTGTGAGGATTTGTGTGAGGGTTGTGTGTGAGGGGTGTGTGAGTGATTTGTGAGGGTTATGTGTGAATGTGTGTGTGGGGGTGAAGGGGTGTGTGAGGATTTGTGTGAGGGGTGTGTGAGGTTGTGTGAGGGCTGTGTGTGAAGGGGTGTGTGAGGTTGTGTGTGAGGATTTGTGTGAGGGTTGTGTGAGGGCTGTGTGTGAAGGGGTGTGTGAGGTTGTGTGAGGGTTGTGTGTGAGGATTTGTGTGAGGGGTGTGTAAAGAGTGTGTGAGGGTTGTGTGTGAGGATTTGTGTGAGGGGTGTGTGAGGTTGTGTGAGGGTTATGTATGAAAGGGTGTGAGAGGTGTGTGAGGGTTGTGTGTGAGGTTGTGTGTGAGGGGTGGGTAAAGGGTATGTGAGGGGTGTGTGAAAGGTGTGTGTGAGGGTTGTGTGTGGGGTATTTGTGTGAGGAATTTGTGTGAGGTTGTGTGTGTGAGGATTTGTGAGGGTTGTGTGTGAATGGGTGTGTGTGAGGTGTGTAAAGGTGTGTGTGAGGGGTGTGTGTGTGAGGGGTGTGTAAAGGTTGTGTGTGAGGGGTGTGTTGGTGTGTAGGGGTCTGAGTGGTGTGTGTTGTGTGTAGGTGGTCTGAGTGGTGTGTGTTGGTGATCTGAGTGGTGTGTGTTGGTGAGTAGGTGGTCTGAGTGGTGTGTGTTGTGTGTAGGTGGATTAGGTGGTGTGTGTTGGTGATCTGAGTGGTGTGTGTTGGTGTGTAGGTGGTCTAAATGGTGTGTGTTGTGTGTAGGTGGTTTAAGTGGCGTGTGTTGGTGATCTGAGTGGTGTGTGTTGGTAAGCAGGTGGTCTGAGTGGTGTGTGCTGTGTGTAGGTGGTTTGAGTGGTGTGTGTTGGTGATCTGAGTGGTGTGTGTTGGTAAGTAGGTGGTCTGAGTGGTGTGTGCTGTGTGTGGTGGTTTAAGTGGTGTGTGTTGGTGATCTGAGTGGTGTGTTGGTGAGTAGGGGTCTGAGTGGTGTGTGTGTGTGTAGGTGGTTTGAGTGATGTGTGTTGGTGATCTGAGTGGTGTGTGTTGGTAAATAGGTGGTCTGAGTGGTGTGTATTGGTGTGTAGGGGTCTAAGTGGTGTGTGTTGGTGGTGTGTGTTGGTGATCTGAGTGGTGTGTTGGTGAGTAGTTGGTCTGAGTGGTGTGTGTTGTGTGTAGGTGGTTTGAGTGGTGTGTGTTGGTGTGTAGTTGGTTTGAATGGTGTGTTGGTGATCTGAGTGGTGTGTGTTGGTGGGTTTGTGAGTTTTAAGGGCAGCTGACACGGGATTGGGTTTAGGGTTTAGTTGAAGAGTTTTTTAAGGGCCTCATTTTGTGTATAAATTTAAGATTAGAATTAGAATTTAAGAGAACATTTTTGAATCTGTATAAATAAAGAATATTTGTGTAGATCAGCTTTAGTGTATGTTCTTCTTCTCTCTTTCTGCATTGATCCTTGAAGGTAATTAAAAGGTCACCTTTGTAGAAAGCTCTTGTGTTGAATGTCAGAGAAGGTCTGAGATGCAGTGGAGGACAGAGGGAGGAGAAATGAGGTTTTGCTGCAGAGTTGCTCGGTTTATTCTCAGTAACAGGATGAGGAGCACATCAGAGAGGCTCACAGTAGAAATGCTCCATCAGCTAGTGGAGATTTATATTTGTAATTTATTTGGTAGATGCACTTATCCAGAGTAACTTGTAGGTGTCTCGGAGTAGTTTAGGGTCTTGTTCAGGGGCCCAGGAGTGGGTTCTTGGTGGAGATTGGATTTTAACTCACAACCTTTCATTCAGAAGTCCAACGCCTTAATCACTGAGCTAGCACCTTCTCCACTGCATGAGATCCACCGCCTGATCAGGTCCTATTGTACAGCTCTACAGTGAGGAAAATAAGTATTTGAACACCCTGCTATTTTGCAAGTTCTCCCACTTAGAAATCATGGAGGGTCTGAAATTGTCATCATAGGTGCATGTCCACTGTGAGAGACATAATCTAAAAAAAAAAATCCAAAAATCACAATATATGATTTTTAACTATTTATTTGTATGATACAGCTGCAAATAAGTATTTGAACACCTGAGAAAGTCAATGTTAATATTTGGTACAGTAGCCTTTGTTTGCAAATTACAGAGGTCAAACGTTTCCTGTAGTATTTCACCAGGTTTGCACACACTGCAGGAGGGATTTTGGCCCACTCCTCCACACAGATCTTCTCTAGATCAGTCAGGTTTCTGGCCTGTCGCTGAGAAACACTCTATTGTGTTTAGGTCTGGAGACTGGCTAGGCCACGCCAGAGCCTTGATATGCTTCTTACAGAGCCACTCCTTGGTTATCCTGGCTGTGTGCTTCGGGTCATTGTCATGTTGGAAGACCCAGCCTCGACCCATCTTCAATGCTTTAACTGAGGGAAGGAGGTTGTTCCCCAAAATCTCGCAATACATGGCCCCGGTCATCCTCTCCTTAATACAGTGCAGTCGCCCTGCCCATGTGCAGAAAAACACCCCCAAAGCATGATGCTACCACCCCCATGCTTCACAGTAGGGATGGTGTTCTTGGGATGGTACTCATCATTCTTCTTCCTCCAAACATGTTTAGTGGAATTATGACCCAGAAGTTCTATTTTGGTCTCATCTGACCACATGACTTTCTCCCATGACTCCTCTGGATCATCCAAATGGTCATTGGCAAACTTAAGACGTGCCTGGACATGTGCTGGTTTAAGCAGGGGAACCTTCCGTGCCATGCATGATTTCAAACCATGATGTCTTAGTGTATTACCAACAGTAACCTTGGAAACGGTGGTCCCAGCTCTTTTCAGGTCATTGACCAGCTCCTCCCGTGTAGTTCTGGGCTGATTTCTCACCTTCCTTAGTATCATTGAGACCCCACGGTGAGATCTTGCATGGAGCCCCAGTCCGAGGAGATTGACAGTCATGTTTAGCTTCTTCCATTTTCTAATGATTGCTCCAACAGTGGACCTTTTTCACCAAGCTGCTTGGCAATTTCCTGTAGCCCTTTCCAGCCTTGTGGAGGTGTACAATTTTGTCTCTAGTGTCTTTGGACAGCTCTTTGGTCTTGGCCATGTTAGTAGTTGGATTCTTACTGATTGTATGGGGTGGACAGGTGTCTTTATGCAGCTAACGACCTCAAACAGGTGCATCTAATTTAGGATAATAAATGTAGTGGAGGTGGAGATTTTAAAGGCAGACTAACAGGTCTTTGAGGGTCAGAATTCTAGCTGATAGACAGGTGTTCAAATACTTATTTGCAGCTGTATCATACAAATAAATAGTTAAAAAATCATACATTGTGATTTCTGGATTTTTTTTTTTAGATTATGTCTCTCACAGTGGACATGCACCTATGATGACAATTTCAGACCCCTCCATGATTTCTAAGTGGGAGAACTTGCAAAATAGCTGCATGTTCAAATACTTATTTTCCTCACTGTATCAGACATGTCCTGCTGAGCATGGAGTAGACCCAAGACCTTCTGAAGAGAATATATCTCATAGATTATCTGTGAGCTCAGCACTGAGGTCATGGATAGAGGGATCTGGGCTGATCTTTTCGGGATATAAATGAATGAATAAATGGTTTGATTTTTGTCTTTAATGTGTACATTATATAATAATAATAATAATAACACTAACATTGTGTCTCTGCTGAGGATCAGAGGATGTTCAGAGATCTCAGGATGTTTTTTTGCCGAATCAGCCCAGCAGTGAGAGTCTGAGGGGAGTGTTGCAGTGCCACCCCACCTCGCTCCCGAGTCAGCACTTCCTGTTCTTGATGGATAGTGATGTTAGCCGTTAGCGTTAGCGTTAGTGTTACACTCTGACTTCCAGTAAATGCTCTGTTCTTTTGGCCAGTGCTCACTGCGGTCTTCTTCCACTTCTTACTTCTTATTCTATATTATATATTATAGAATCTCTCTGCTGCTGAATCTCCTCGTCTCAGACCAACACCAGACATCTTCCACAATCCAAATAACATCTTTCTTTCTTTCTTCTTTCTTTCTTTCTTTCTTTCTTTCTTTCTTTCTTTCTTTCTTTCTTTCTTTCTTTCTGATTCTAGGTACTTATTATATTATAATTATATTCTTATAATTATATATTATTATAATTATTACTATTTAATAGACTGGACATTTTTTCTCTCTTTCTTTTAACAGTGTTGTGTGTTGTTGACTGCAGTTGCAGTGTTGTATGTTGTGTAGTACAGGAGTAATACATTTGGTTATATTTTATTATCATTATAATGTGTTTCTTCTCTGATTAAAAAAACACAAAACAATTAAACATGTTTTAACACAGGCTTCATGTGTGTTTAACTTCGGGGCAGATTCAATGTACTGATATTTCTCTCTCTCTCTCTCTCTCTCTCTCTCTCTCTACAGACCTTTATAGTGCTAAACAAAGGGAAAACGATCTTCCGGTTTAGTGCCACGCCCTCGTTGTATATCATTAGCCCTTTCAATCTGTTCAGGCGAATAGCTATTAAAATTTTGATACACTCATATCCTTTTTCTCTGCTCCTGTGTGTGTGTGTGTGTGTGTGTGTGTGTGTGTGTGTGTGTGTGTGAACCAGCTGTGTTTGTTTTATTGCTATATTTTTTCACCACAAGATTTAGTTCAGGTTTATTTGTGTGTCCATGTCACAATGATCAGCTGTTTCTTGTACTCTGTGTGTGTGTGTGTGTGTGTGTGTGTGTGTGTGTGTGTGTGTGTGTGTGTGTGTGTGTGTTAATGATAATGTCTGGAGGTTTTTGATGATGAGAGTGCTTCCCGATGTACACCTCTTAAAGTTTTATAGATGCCGCTCTCGGTGCGTCCATTTCACTTACTGATGACTCAGGAGGCAGAAAAGGAAAAAAAACTCAGCATAAAATTCATCTGCTGTTGACCTTTGACCTCAGGAGGCGATGCAGTGATGATGTTATTAATGACTCGGTGCCGCTTTAAGCAGAAAACCTGCTGATTATTATTGGCTGTGTTCATATATACCGTATATATCATCTACATCGCACAGAAATATTAGCATTTTTCTGCACTAATAAATAAACATTTATTATTAATTAATAATTAGCTTTGTTATTATAATTGAATTATTCATAATATTAATTATTCCAATTATTTTCATTTTTTTAACACGAAATAAACTTGGTTTCATTATTTTTTATATACACAGGACCAGTCAGTAGTTCGGACACGCCTTCTCCTTCAGTGGATTTATTATTATTATTATTATTATTATTATTATTATTATTTTTTTTTTTTTTTTTATTTATTTATTTATTTTTTCAACATTGTACAATAATACTGAAGAATCCACACTATTAAAGAACACGTATAGAATTATGTAGAAAAAAAAGCGTTTAGGATTTTGGTCCATTTAGCTTTGCACACTTGGCATTCTCTCAGTCAGTCTTGATAAGACACACCTGTGACCTGAAACCCAATCCAGGTGACATCCTTGTGAATCCGATGAGAAAATGGCATGAGTTTGACATTAAAGCTACATAGAGCCACTTTGAACAAAATAAAATATAAAACATATTCTGGGTCCTTTACCACTGTGCCCACGGTGAGCGAGTGGAGGGTTTTTGTTTAGTACAGAATTTCAGATGTGTTCTTTCATAGTTTTGATTCTTCAGTATTAATGTAGAATGTTAAATACAAAAAAAATAAAGAGAATCCCCTGAAGGAGAAGCTGTGTCCAAACTACTGACTGGTACCATGTATTAGTTTTAACCTTAATTTTGAGCAACCTTAATAGCAATACAATTGTAGGAGAGCAAGAGGTTCAGGGGAAGGAACACTCTCAGGACAACGACCAGTTCTGAACAGATACACATACACACACACACACACACACACACACACACACACACACACACAGCTCACAGACACCATCCAGCACACTTCTCTCGCTCCTTTTATGTGCTCCCTCCGCCCACTGCAAACAGAGAACACTCATTAGCAAAAACTCCCTCATGTGTGTCATTCTTACCATTTTTCTGCCCCTGGCCTCACCCTTAATTCACAAAACAGCGTTCGGTCCCCCCCGCTGCCACATACCCCCACCGATGACCCCCCCATGGCGTGAGAGAAAGTCTACCACATCCATCTAGGCCCCCCTGGTCTGCGGATCACCTCGAACTTAAGTGGCAGATACAGCCGAGTGCCATCTTTCATGCAATGGAGCCACTGGAGTTGGCCGTGGTCTGAACAGAGAGTAAAGGCCCATCCCAACAAATAGTATCAGAGGGTAATGGCCAGAAGGTGATGGCCCACTTGATGGCCAGACACTCCTTCTCTATGGCGCTGTATCGGCTTTCCGGCACGGACAATTTGCAAATTGCTAATGTACAGCACCGGCCGCTCCTCCTCCACTACCTGGGACAACACGGCCCCCAACCCCCTGTCCGATGCGTCCGTCTGCAATATAAAAGGGAGAGAGAAGTTAGGAGCATGTACATGTGGTCCACCTCAGAGTGCAGCTTTTACCTGCAAAAAAGCCTGCTGGCACGACTCCGTCCACTAGACCGGATCTGGACCTTTTTAGTGAGTCCAATCAAGCAGCTTGTCGATGCATTGACTTTCTGATAGCCTACACAGAACCGGACCGATCCATCACTCTTGGGCACTAAGACCACCGGGCTGCTCCAATTACTGTGAGACTCCTCGACTACCGCTGTGTCAAGCATAGCCTTGAGTTTATCCCAAACGACATTTTTTTGTGTTTGGGTAGCCGGTATGGGCGACTATGCACCACTATACTTGTAGAAGTCTCAATATGGTGTTCTATGAGGTTTGTTCAACCAGGTAGGGGGGGAAACTAATTCACAAACTCTTGTTGCAAGTTCTCTACCTGTGCTCTCTGCGATGGCGAGAGGTGGTCTCCACCGGGGCGAAATCTGATGCAGATTTTGACGTTACCTCCAGCCCCAGCTCCCCCCTCTCGGGAACCACTGTTGCTAGAGGCACAGGCACCGCCTTCCTCCATGGTTTCAGAAAGTTAAGGTGGTACACCTGGAGTGCATCGCCTCTATCTGTGCGCCGCACCTCATAGTTGACATCTCTCACCCTCCGTGTAATTTCAAAAGGTCCTTGCCACATTGCGAGTAGTTTAGAGCTCGACGTGGGTAGCAGAATGAGGACTTTATCTCCCGGTGAAAATTGTTGCAGCTGCGCCCCTATTATACAGCCGGGATTGTTGTTCTTGAGCCTGTAGCAAATTCCCCGAGGTTAGTTGTACTAAGGTGTGGAGTTTTGCTCTCAGGTCAAGAACGTACTTAATTTCGTTTTTGCTGGTCGAAGGTCAGTCCTCCCAATTTTCACGAATGACATCGAGCACTCTGCACAGCTTGCGGCCGTATAATAATTCAAAGGGGGAAAACTTGTGGGACCTCTTGTACTGCGAATAATATGGGCTTGAGCCACTTATCCCAGTTCCATTCATCCCCCTGTACGAACTCCGGATCATGCTTTTGAGGGTTCGACTAAATCGCTCCACAAAGCCTTCAGTTTGAGGATGGTATATGCTAGTGCGGATCGATTTAATCCCCAATAGTTCGCCTAGTGTTTGCAACATGAAGGCCTGCGTCATTCTTTATAACTTATCTTTAATAACTGCGAAGTAGGGATAGGAAAGCGCAATATTTGGCTGGGCTTGCTGACCATCGATTTCTCTTACTTAGTTTAAGGCATGTCAGAGGGTGTAGCCCCTGGGGGGGATTAGCCCCTGTCTCTGTGGGAGGGGAATAGGAGGAGAGCGGGAAGTAACAGGTGAACCGAGAGAGAGAGAGAGAGAGAGAGAGAGAGAGCTGTAAGTAGTCGCAGGGAAATTGGCAGCCCCTGGGTATGCGGCCAAGTGGTCTTCCGCCAGCTGGACCGCCTTGTCCACTGCCACCCGACGCTTGCATTGAACCCATTCAGCCGGCCACGTATATTTAAATAACATTTAGGTATTTATAATAATAATAAAACAATAATTATAATAATAATAATAATATTAATAATAGTAATAATTATAATGTGCTCAACACTGCAATATTATTATGTCCGGCTATTCTTCATTTATAATTTAAAAATATTCATAATATTTAATTATAATAAAAATAAATATATCAATTAAAAGCACAACTTTGTAATCTTTTAACTAACACAGTATTATTTCTAAAGTTTTCTAGTTCAAGGCCTGATATATAAAATTCCATTAAATTCAATTCAATTTTAGTCTCAATGTCAGAGTCGTCTTTTATCTGTAATGAGTGAGTCAGTGGTGATGGTGTTGAGGGAAAAACCTCCTTAAATGGTCTGAAGAAATCTTGAGAGGAACCAAATTCAAAAGGGAACCCATCGTCATCCTCAACACTGAATGTCAATTCATCACAGTTCCGTCATTGTTGAGGTTTTTTACTGTTCCCCTCGAGTGTAAAAGTGTTCATGGACATTGTAGTCCTGAACGACTGGACCAGACATTTGCTATTAATTACAGTCCATTACATTATATAGAGATTTAAGCTTTAATACAATACAGATATATCAGAGTAATATCATTGCTCCCTAATGAGACAGGAAGCTGAATTACTGAGAAAGTTTGGACTGTTTGTCTGAGGATCTGCTCAGATATTGCAGTTCTGCTGAAGTTCAGGCATCCCAGATATAAATCAGAGACTGTGTGTGTGTGTGTGTGTCTGTGTCTGTGTCTGT
>NC_060884.1:35047472-35094972 GCF_014805685.1 Silurus meridionalis | reverse complement strand
CTCTCTGGCACCCTCTGTGAAGCCCAGGAATGAAGAACCAGCCATGACTGGGCTTGGCAGTTAAGCGGTGCCCTCTCTGGCACTCTCTGCGAAGCTCTGGAACGAAGAACTAGCCATGACTGGGCCCGGGAGTGGAGTGGCACTCTTTATGGCATCCTCTGTGAAGCTCAGGAACAAAGAAACTGCCTTGTGCTCAGGAGCAGTGCAACTACCTTTGTGGGGCTTGGGAACTGAGCAGTGCCCCCAGTGAGTGAGAAACAAAGGCTGGGCGACACCACCAGTGGGGCTCGAAATCTGAGCACCAACCCAAGCAAGAAACAAAGGCTGGGTGACATCACCAGTGGGGCTTGGAGACTGGGCAGTGCCCCCAGCGAGGAACAAAAGCTGGACCCCAGTGAGGTTCAAGAGTTGGAGAGTTTGGGGTGGCTAAAGTGGTGCCTAAGTTTCTTGCAAAAATCTGAATAGCTAGAGCAACAGGTACTCTCACTCCAGGGCGTTGCCTAAGAGGTGGAGAATCAAAATGGCTATCCTCTTTTTTTTTTTTCATTTAATTCAATTCCTGTTTATTTGTCTTTTACCAACAAACATAGTCTCAAAGCAGCTTTACACAGATAATGTGGTGATGAATAAGATGTTCTTTATAAGTATAAGTTTGTCCCTAATGAGCGAGCCGGTGGCGACTGACCCATTGACATATGTGCGAGTTTCAGTAATGTATATTTTGGCACATACTGTATTATGATACAGTTTTAATACATTATTTCATACTTTCTAATTATTGTCTTAAAGTTATACATTGTACATTATACATTATACATTATCTCATTATCTCCTAGTATATAACCTTATGGTTAAATTATACTTTAGTATCTTAATAAATGAATATATTATCTTGTCACCACAGTGTGGTCTTAATAGATTATCTCATTGACTTTATAGACTACAGCCACATGATAGAGTATTATCTTAAACCCTCAGTATATTATCTCATGTCCTCAGAAAAGGAAACGTTTCATCTCAAAGCTTCTGGGTAAATTTATCTCGGACCACTTTACTGAGCTCAGTCTTGTAAATACAATCTCATTTAAACTCTGAGTTTGGAGATCTGATTTACTCTTGTTAGCTCATAGGGATTTTGCAAAATCCTGCTCTAAATAGATCACTGTGTGTGTGTGTGTGTGTGTGTGTGTGTGTGTGTGTGTGTGTGTGTGTGTGTGTGTGTGTGTGTGTGCACATTCCATTTTGACGTTTTGACGTTTAAACACCGCATCACTGAGACATCAGTAGCCTCAGTAGTAATGTTTATGGTTAATATCAGACACTAGATCAGACTGCCAAGCCTTAATGCTCCACATCTCTGCTGCATGATGCCTCCTGAGACTCCTGCTGTCTTCCTATTAGTTTTTTGTTTTTAAACAACTGGCTTCCCCTCGGACTTTTGCATCCTGAATTTATCTTTTTATTAAAAAAAAAACTAAATTTTTACATTTAAAAAAAATCTGCCCTTTTTTTTAAGAACTTGAATTATGGGGAGAGAGAGAGACATCAGAAAATCGAAATCTCACGGTTCAGTATGATGATTAGCTTAAAAAATAAAGCTGAATTCTATAGCGAAAAAAACACAGTAACTAATGCGACTGTAATATGTGTCTGGTGTCTCTCAAACAGGAAGTGATCAGGGAGTGTGTGGGGTTTCGCTGCTCTTTGCTGGATAGGAATGTTTGGTTGATAAAGGGGTTGTTGCCATGACGACGGGGTGATAATGATGATGATGTTGCTGCCTTCAGCCTTGGCGTTTAAATGACCTGCATGTGATCCTTCCTCCCCTCTGCCTGTCCTCCTCTTCCTCTCTCTGTGTTTGCTCTCAGTCTCGCTGCATGTTGTGTTCAATATTTATCTGTTTCTGGGTGTTCCAACACACACACACACACACACAGCTGCTTTTTATTCTCCAACTTTTTTGTTTTACATTTTTATCATTAATCAGTGTTTGAGTAAATATTTCTGTAAAAGTACAGTTCAAACATTATATAATACAATTTAAAATCACAGGAAATTAAACTATCCTTCATTTTTACTATTCAACACCATTTTCTGCTTGTTCAGGTTTAGATTGGAGGAATAAAACACTTGGGGTGTGCTGTCTATTATCTCTTTAGTCTCAGTATATTATCTCAATATTATCTCATTGCCTTAAATTAATATATCATGGTCTCAGTATATCTCAATGTTATCTTATGGCTTCAGTTTATTATTTTATGGTCTCATTATATTATTTTATATAATATCTCAATATTATATTCTAGTCTCAGTATATTATCTCAACATTGTCACATTTTCTCTATTATTTTATGGCCTCAGTTTATTATCACGTGCTCCGTATGTTATCTCAATATCATCTTGTGGTCCTAGTATATTATCTCAGTACGATCTCCTGGCCTCAGTATAATATCCCATGTCTCAGTATATTATCTCAATATTATCTCATGACCTCAGTCTGATAAATGCCTTAAATGTAAGTGTAACTGTATTATCTCCTGGTTTTTGTGTATTATCTCAGGGTCTCAGTATATACTCTAATGTCCTGCAGTGTTTTATTCTTCTTATACTCAGTTTTATGATATTTAGTTATGGATTAAAACCAGACGTGTAAACCACTTTGTGCTGAAAACCAAACATACAGTCCAGCAATATCTCTGACTGTCACGAAACGCTCCTGTGAACGAGCCGTTACTATAGAAACCATCGCCGATCAGAATAATCAAAACTTGATGAGAAAATTAATCATCACCTTCTGACCAATCACAGTCCAGAATTTAGCAGCTCTGTGATTGCTGTATTATTTATAAATAATCTTTATAAATATTAAACAGCCTTTACACACACACACACACACACACACACACACACACAGTACAATATGTAATGTGGTATAAATGTAAAAGTAATATAAATGTCCAATATAATGATAAATGCAGAAATTAATACATCATTTTGTTTTATGTAATATAATATTTTCAGATCAAATGCTTCAGGTTTCTGTTTCTTCTATAAAATGTGCTTTTACACAAACACTGAAATACATTGATGATAATGATGATGATGAGAAGGAGGATGGTGATTAATCACTGATATTCTAATATTCTGTGTCTCACACACACACACACACACACACACACACACACACACACACACACACAGGAGTGAGGAGTGAATGTGGTGATATTTGGAGTGTGTGTGATGTACAGGATGATGAAGTGATATAGTTCATTATTATTTTTGTATTCATTTATTGCATGTTTCATTACAACACATTTATCAGAGGTTTGATTGTTCATGTCACATTTTCAGTTAAGTTTTATTTGTAGATCGTTTTAACAATAAACATTCGCTTCGAAGCAGCTTTACAGTGATAAAATAGGTTATAAAGTTGTATAAAAGAGTGTATAACTTTATTATTTATCAACATTTCATTTAATCTTAGAATTTCTGTAAATAAATAACTTTTCATTTTTACAGCAAAAATATAAGGTCAGTACTTTTTAAGGTTGCGATAAACAAACAAATAAACAAACAGACAGATAAATAAATAACTAAATCTCCATCAGCATATTTTTCTAGCTTTTACTACATGTAAAAATTGAGCTTAATAAATGATAATAATAATACATGTTTATAATAATAAATGTTTACAATAATAATAAATGTATATACAGTATTAAACATTTATTAATAATAAATGATAATAATACATTTTTATAATAATAAATAATTATAATAATATAAATGTATAATTAGAGTGACATTTATTTAATATATATACTGTATATATATTTGTAATAAAGTATATGTAGGTTATATGGATGTGGATCATATAATATTTGGATATATTAATTTAAATACATTTTGTTTAAACAAACAAGATTACAATTTTAAATATTTAAATTAGAATAAGAATGAAAGAATATGCAAATAAAAAAGTTTTGAACATTAAATTCTGAAAGTTTTTTTGTATTAATTGTAAAGATGTAGGTCAGGGGTTTAGGCCCCAAGCTTGAACTATACACTATCATCAAGCTGCCACTCTTGGGGCCCTTGAGCAAGGCTCTTGACCCGCCGTGCTCCAGGCGTGCTGCATCATGGCGTACTCATTATAAAACATTATAAATATAAAGCTTTTACATCATAAATCTAAACACTAATAAATATTCACCTTATAGAGAGCAACTTACACTGATCTCATTTATACAACTGAGTGGTTTATGGTTAGGGGCCTTGCTCAGGGGCCCAGCCATGGCAGCTTGGTTGTTCTGGGGTTTGAACTCACAACCTTCTTATAAGCAGTTCAACATCTTAACCACTAATTTACCCCATTTTTAAATTTCACAAAGAAAGAGGAAGAATTCTTTTTTACAGTAATTATAAAAAGTTTATTCACAGCGACACCACAAACACAAACCCTAATTACCCAGACTGATGTGAGAATGTTCCTGTGCAAAAGTGAGAACGTTCTTGTAAGAGTGTTGGTGTAAGAATGTTCCTGTGAGAAAGTGAGAATGTTCCTGCAAGAATGTTAGTGTGAGAACATTCCTGTGAGCATGTGAGATTTTTCCTTAAAGAATGTGAGATAGTTACTGTGAGAATTTGAAGACATTCCTGTAGGAACATTCCCGGGAGAATGTAAGAAATGTTACAAATGTTTTGTGAAATGTTTCTGTGAGCACGTTCCTGTAAAAATGTGAGACAGTTCCTGTAAGAATGTGAGACAGTTCCTGTGAGAATGGGAGAGCATTCCTGTGAGAACATTCCTGTAAGAATGTGAGATAGTTCCTGTGGGAATGTGAGAACATTCCTGTGAGAATGTGAGATAGTTCCTGTGAAAATGTGAGATAGTCCTTGTGAGAATGTAAAGACATTCCTATAGGAACATTCCTGTGAGAATGTGAGATAGTTCCTATAAAAATGTGAGGGCATTCCTGTAAGAACAATTCTGTGAGAATGTGAGATAGTTCCTGTGAGAATGTGAGATAGGTCCTGTGGGAATGTGAGGGCATTCCAGTGAAAATGTTAGATAGTTCCTGTGAGAATGTGAGATAGTTCCTGTGAGAATGTGAGATAGTTCCTGTGAAAATGTGAGATAGTCCTTGCGAGAATGTAAAGACATTCCTATAGGAACATTCCTGTGAGAATGTGAGATAGTTCCTGTGAAAATGTAAGGGCATTCATGTAAAAACATTCCTGTGAGAATGTGAGATAGTTCCTGTGAGTATGTGAGATAGGTCCTGTGGGAATGTGAGGGCATTCCTGTGAGAATGTGAGATGGTTCCTGTGAGAATCTTAGATAGTTCCTGTGAGAATGTGGGAAAGTTTCTGTGAGAATGTGAGATAGTTCCTGTGAAAATGTGAGATAGTCCTTGTGAGAATGTAAAGACATTCCTATAGGAACATTCCTGTGAGAATGTGAGATAGTTCCTATGCAAATGTGAGGGCATTCCTGTGAGAACATTCCTGTAAGAATGTGAGATAGTTCCTGTGAGAATGTTAGATGGTTCCTGTGGGAATGTGAGGGCATTCCCATGAGAACATTTTTGTGAGAATGTGAGATAGTTCCTGTGAGAATCTTAGATAGTTCCTGTAAGAATGTGGGAAAGTTTCTGTGAGAATGTGAGAACATTACTGTGAGAATGTGATATAGTTCCTGTGAAAATGTGAGATAGTCCTTGTGAGAATGTAAAGACATTCCTATAGGAACATTCCTGTGAGAATGTGAGGGCATTTCTGTGAAAATGTGAGATAGGTCCTGTGGGAATGTGAGGGCATTCCTGTGAGAATGTGAGATAGTTCCTGTGAGAATGTCAGATAGTTCCTGTAAAAATGTGAGATAGTCCTTGTGAGAATGTAAAGACATTCCTGTAGGAACATTCCTGTGAGAATGTCAGATAGTTCCTGTGAGAATGTGAGATAGGTCCTGTGGGAATGTGAGGGCATTCCTGTGAGAATGTGAGATAGTTCCTGTGAGAATGTCAGATAGTTCCTGTAAAAATGTGAGATAGTCCTTGTGAGAATGTAAAGACATTCCTGTAGGAACATTTCTGTGAGAATGTGAGATAGTTCCTGTGAGAATGTGAGGGCATTCCTGTGAGAACATTCCTGTAAGAATGTGAGATAGTTCCTGTGAGAATGTGAGATAGTTCCTGTGGGAATGTGAGGGCATTCCTGTGAGAATGTGGGATAGTTCCTGTGAGAATGTGAGATAGTTCCTGTGAGAATGTGAGGGCATTCCTGTGAGAACATTCCTGTAAGAATGTGAGATAGTTCCTGTGAGAATGTGAGATAGTTCCTGTGGAATGTGAGGGCATTCCTGTGAGAATGTGAGATAGTTCCTGTGAGAATGTGAGAGAGTTCCTGTGAGAATGTGAGAAAGTTCCTGTGGGAATGTGAGGGCATTAGTGTGAGTAAGGACATTTGTGAGTTTGTGAGGGCATTAGTGAGGGCATAGTTTCATATGTGAGGTCATAGTTTCTGTGAAAATGTAAAATAGTTCGTGTAAAAATGTGACAGTTCCTGTGAGAAAGTGAGAGAGTTCCTGTGAGAATGTGAGAGAGTTCCTGTGAGAATATAAGAAAGTTCCTGTGAGAAAGTGAGAACTTGTGAGAATGTTGATGTGTGTGAGATGTAAAGAGACGCTGGAGTCTTTATTTTTTTGACGTAAAACACTCCAATCCCACATTGTCCATGTGTTCTATAATGTGTTCTATAATGTGTTCTATAATGTGTTCTAAGTGTCATGAACGTGTCACATCTCTACGTCATTACAGCCTGATGATGTCATACTGAAATGCTGGTTTCTGATTGGCTGCTGGTATTTTCCTAAAAAACAGTTTTTCCTTTTTCCTCATTTTTTATTTTTATTCTACAGCCTAAGTCTAAATGAATAAAGTTTAATTTTATTTAATTACAAACATCTCTAATACTCAATTTGGCAGTGTGTGAGGGGTTATGATACGGTTATGACACATTTATTACACAGTTATAACATGTTATGAAGCAGTAATGTCAGGTTTTTGATGTTTATCGTAGGGCTTTGTGAGCAGGTGTGTTTAGGTGTATACGCTGGTACATGGTGTGTGTGTGTGTGTGTGTGTGTGTGTGTGTGTGTGTGTGTGTGTGTGTGTGTGCGTGTCTCAGGGCTGAAGACCATCGTGGGAGCTCTGATCCAGTCTGTGAAGAAGCTGTCTGATGTGATGATCCTCACCGTGTTCTGTCTCAGTGTGTTCGCTCTCATCGGCCTGCAGCTCTTCATGGGGAACCTGAGGCAGAAATGTGTGTTCTGGCCAATCAGCAATGAGACCATCACCTACCTGTCCAATGGGAGCAGAGGATTTGACTTTGACGAGTACATCATGAACGATAGTGAGTGAATTTGGTGAAGTTGTGTGCGCGTGCATGTGTGCGTGTGTGTGTGTGTGTGTGTGTGTGTGTGTGTGTGTGTGTGTGTGTGTGTGTGTGTGTGTGTGTGAATAATACTGTATTTCAGTAAAATGTATTACATTAAAATAGTTATTGTTCTGTTCTAGCAAATTTCTACTTCCTGCCGACCGGAGGAGACGCTTTACTATGTGGAAACAGCTCTGATTCTGGGTGAGGCTTAAACACACACACACACACACACACACACACACACACACACTGATTGATTGATTGATTAAAAGATAAATCAATAAAAAAAAGGAACATTGTGGGCATCAGACTGCATCGAGATTGGCAGTGCAATCTCCATGGTAACAGGAGCAGTAGCCCCGCCCACATTTAACAGTACAAAAATAAAATAATGGATCATATTAGATTTAATAATAAGTTAATAACTGATTATTAATAACTGTGTGTGTGTGTGTGTGTGTGTATGTGTAGACGCTGTCCGGAGGGTTACACTTGTATGAAGGCAGGTCGTAACCCTAACTACGGGTACACTAGCTTTGACTCGTTCGGCTGGGCGTTCCTTGCTCTCTTCCGACTCATGACACAGGACTTCTGGGAAAATCTGTACCAGCTGGTATGTTCTCACGTCTCCCCTCACCCTAATTCTTATCTCCTGCAGCTCTGCATGTGAAGTTCAGGGTTCCTGTGTAGAAAAAGCTTTAGGTTTAAATTCAGAGTCACGTTTGAACATGAATGCAGTTGTGTGAGTAGAGTTGCTGGTGTTCTGCACCTGAGCTCTGCATTTAATTATTGACATGTAGATCAGACCTCCGAGATTCTTCTTGTTTCTTCTTTAGTTCTTTAGTGATATTTTGTCCTCAACTCTGCAGAAAAAGAAGTGTACATCTGAATGCTGTAAAGGTCATAGGAAACACAGTGAATTTCGTTGCTCTTGTGTTTGACCAGTCAGTGAGCTGCACACATTCTATTGGCTGTTACATAAAAGTGAGGGATTACAGATCTGGCACTCGAGCCACATTATTAACAACTTTATTTCTTACTGATTTCTCATCTTGATTTAGACCCTCCGAGCTGCAGGAAAGACCTACATGATCTTCTTTGTGCTGGTGATCTTTGTGGGTTCCTTTTACCTGGTTAACCTGATCCTGGCTGTGGTGGCCATGGCCTATGAAGAGCAGAACCAGGCCACTATTGAAGAGGCCCAGCAGAAAGAGGAGGAGTTTAAAGCCATGCTGGAGCAGCTCAAGAAACAGCAGGAGGAGGCTCAGGTGAGTGATGTCACTGAACTACATACTCCATGCCTTTTAAAGCAAACATGTGTGATGTGAGATTTCTGAAAGGTTTGGAGACTCGCTCAATTTAAAAGAAAGAATTTTATATATCTACGTTTCCACACTATCACTTTCAAAATAGTCCCCTTACACAGTAATACAGCGCCTCCCAGTGTCCTTCTGGAACGTGTCCTCTAAGTCTTCCCTTCGAAGTGTGTCAAGCACCTTCTGCGATTCGCGCCGGATCTCCACAACTGTGTCAAAATGGCGTGCCGGATCTTCATCTTCAGGAAGAGGGTGAAGAACAAAGGAGCCAAATCTGGCGAGTAGGGTGGAGGAAGTGAGATTATGTGGGTTGTTCTCTGGTGATCATCATGCAGGTTGAGCTCATCAAAGGTCTTACTGATCCCTTGTCATCTTCCGGTGATGTTCTTCCGCTCTTGAAGCACAAGTGCTGCTCAAAACACAAATTCAAATTCAAAATTCTAACAAAAATGTAAATTGTATTTGTCACATACACATTCATACAGTGACATGCAGTGAAATGCTTTTGAACATGAAAAATAATTACAATATGAAGAGAACAATAAAAGAGTAAAGCAACATAAAAATTAATTAAAAAAAATAAAGTATAAAAGTATATTAAAATATAATCTGACTATAAAGTATGAAAAGGTTAAAACACACTAGAAAGGAACTAGGCAGTGAGATGGAGAGAGCGGTCCAGTTCTAGATCCTGGGTGTTTCCTGGTTTAAACTCCGAATGGTCTGCGGGAAGAAGCTCCTCCTCATTCTCTCTGTGTTCACTTTCAAGGAGCGAAATCGCTTCCCTGAACGGAAAAGAGAAGACCTCAAACACCTCGAACAACTCGTTGCAGTGTCGCCGTATGTCAAACGTGTGTCAAGTCAAACGTCTCTGTATGAGATTTGCCCAGTTTCATGCAGACTTTCACATTTGCTGTTTGTTCTAACTTGCTGTTCGTGATGAAATCGCCGATGTGGGAACACACGTGGGTCCGAACAGCACCAGCACCATCTTGGTTGCTGTAGTAACAGTAGGTCATAAATTGAGGGTAAAATTATGCAAATGATGAATTATACTGAAATCTCAGTTCATGAGTGATACTGACCTGGTAGGGCATGTGGATGTTGCAATATATTTGATGTATAAATGAATCATGTGAAAGCAGTGTGAAACATGAAATCCTGCAGATTTGGAGCAGCAGATCCGGCTCATGTTTTACACGAGTGTGATCTCCGTGACTCCATGATGCCAGACAGGATGGTTTATGATTCTGAATTTACAGAATTGGAATGGTGCAATGAAGAAAAAACATGCAGTGATTATCAGCTGTATGGAAGCTAACACCATGCTGGAGAAAGAGCGCTTCTGAGAATAGCCAGCTGGGTATGAGCTGTAAGAGAAAGGCTACAAACACCGTGCCAGGTTCCTCCTCTATCAGCCCAGAACCCAAAGCTATGGGTTAAACCTTCCCTGCTCAGACACATCAGTAAGCCTCGAGTGAACATGACCCGTTCTCCATAGTAAAATATACCCCACAACACTAGACGTTTTGAACACTCAATCCCTCAGACCCTTATGCTTACCCATTTTTTCACATCAACTTCTAAAATTTAATATTTAGATTGGTGTGTGTGTGTGTGTATGTGTGTGTGTGTGTCTTTATATTGGTATATATTTGTTCTTTTTTTTTTTTGTCCTGGATCTCAGGCCAATGCAATGGCCACGTCAGCAGGGACAGTATCTGAGGATGCTGTCGAGGGTGATAGAGGAGGACATCTGTCCCGCAGTTCCTCTGAGGTGTCCAAGCTGAGCTCCAAAAGTGCCAAGGAGCGAAGGAACAGGAAGAAAAAGTGGAAAAAAGAGCAGGAAAAGGAAAAAGGAGACAGCGAGAAAGTGGTCAAATCCGAGTCGGATGACGGCAGCAAGAGGAGTCGCTTCCGTTTCCCTGACAACCGGTTGGGCAGGAAGACCTCCATCATGAACCAGGTGAGATCAGGAGGAGTCCAACCCTAAAATAGAAGGCATTAATACAATTATTGACTTTCAGGAGTGGTGTGGTGTGGTGGTGGGGTGGTGTGCTACTAAACACTTGATTGTGTGAGTGATTGTGTAAACTCCTCCCACCCCTCCTCACTCCTAAACTCCTCCCACTCCTCCTCAATCCTAAACTCCTCCCACTCCTCCTCACTCCTAAACTCCTCACACTCCTCCTCACTCCTAAACTCCTCACACTCCCCCTCACTCCTAAACTCCTCACACTCCTCCCAACTCCTAAACTCCTCACACTCCCTCCAACTCCTAAACTCCTCACACTCCTCCTCACTCCAAAACTCCTCCCACTCCTCCTCACTCCTAAACTCCTCACACTCCTCCCAACTCCTAAACTCCTCACTCCTCCCAACTCCTAAACTCCTCACACTCCTCCCAACTCCTAAACTCCTCACACTCCTCCTCACTCCAAAACTCCTCACACTCCTCCTTACTCCTAAACTCCTCACACTTCTTCTCACTCCTAAACTCCTCCCACTCCTCCTCACTCCAAAACACCTCCCACTCCTCCTCACTCGTAAACTCCTCACACTCCTCCTCACTCCTAAACTCCTCACACTCCTCCCAACTCCTAAACTCCTCACACTCCGCACACCTCCTAAACTCCTCACACTCCTCCTCACTCCTACACTCCTCACACTCTTCTCGTACCACCTTTTTGTGCTCGGCTGATTTATAAGCTTTAGCTGACAGATTGGGAACAGTGCTCTAGAGAATTCCCACCTCCTCCTCCCATGTGTGTAGGTGTGAGTTACACTGGGGATGTTTCCTAGAACAATTTATCCTTCGTTTTTATTTGCATAAATGAATTCACACGTGTTGCTAAAGCCTTATTGGGATGGTCTTTATTTCTCAGGTTGGTGTTTGTAATCGGTGATCTGCTGCATTTGTTCTGTCTCAGCTGTGTGATCGTGATCAGGCTGTAGATGTTGCTCCAAAGGTGTTGGATGGTTGGTAGCAAAGTCAGGTTCCTCCCAGTGCTCCTCCTCCGCTCGGCTCGACTTTGTGTTTCTGCTTTGTGTGTTGTGTATTTTATTGCATATATAATTACTGATTGATCGTTCATTTTAGCCTCAATGATTAGACAAAGAGCAGAAGATGTTGTTGAGGTTTTCATTGGGAGTGCCGACGATGGACAGGATCAGAAATTAGTTTTTTAGAGGGACAGCACATGTAGGACGTTTTGGAGACAAGGTGAGGGAGGTGAGATTGAGATGGTTTGGACATGTGCAGAGGAGGGACATGGGGTATATCAGTAGGAGAATGCTGAGGATGGAGCCACCAGGAAGGAGGAAAAGAGGAAGAACAAGGAGGAGGTTTATGGATGTGGTGAGGGAAGACATGCAGGTAGTTGGTGTAAAAGAGGCAGATGTAGAGGAGAGAGGGGTATGGAGATGGATGATCCGCTGTGGCGCCCCCTAATGGGAGGAGCTGAAAGAAAAAGAAGAAGAAGAAGAAGAATTAGACAAAGTGCAGCAGAGATCAGACCAAGTGTTTATGTCCTGCTCATCCGTCTGCACTAACTGTATTAGTTTGCTTTAAATATTTTTGTTTTTTCCCTGAGAAATTGATATCTATTATATTCTTTCCTTTGTGTATGAGTCTTTGTTTAAATCTACATTCTGCTGATACTTTTCTGAGATGAGTACGACTCCTGATGCTGTAATGGGCTTTCGTTTGGGTGGGTTATCTGCGGTGAACTTCTCTGCACGCTGTATCATCTTCGGAACTAAAGTCTGTGAGTCTGCTAGTCAGAGGAAGGGTGATGTGGTGCGGTCAGGGTGACGCCATGCTTTCAACGGCTCTGTCTGAATTATTCATCCCGCTTCTATAAATCTTTTATCTCCATCTGAAAGCTGAAATATGGCCTGGGTTTTTGGCAGAAGCTTGAGCTCCTGTAAATCCTGTATGTTGGACGAATCCGGCTGAGACTCCACCCAGTCAGGTGACTACAGGTGATTCATGATAGCTGACTCTGATTACAGATGATAGTAAATAATAACATCTGATTACATCAGAGTACAGGTGATCACAATTACTGGATAATAAAGGCGATTACAGCGGATTACAGGTGATTATATGAGATTACAGCAGAGTATATGTGAATACTAGAGTTTGTATTTTACGGTTTGTAAATTACAGGTGATTACAGGTGATTACTGGACATTATAAAAGATTACACCAGATTACAAGCGATTATATAACAGCAGATTGCATCAGAGTACATGTGATTACTGGTGATTACTGGGCATATAGACAATTAAATCAGATTACAGGTTGATTTCTGGAGATTACATCAGATTACAGATGATTACATAATAGCAGATTGCAGCAGAATACAGGTGATTATATGAAATTACAGCAGAGTACAGGTGATTACTGGATAATATTAAAGATTTCACCAGATTACAGGTGATTACTGGACATTATAGATTACACCAGATTACAGTGATTACTAGAGATTGTAGCAGAATACATGTGATTGCAGCAGATTACAAGAGATTAATAACGTTACTTCAAACTACAGCATATTGAAGCAGAGTGCAGGTGATTATACGAGACTACAGGAGATTGTATGTGGTTAAAGAAGCTTGTATGGTGATTGTAGTAGTTACCAGCAGATTACACGTGATGTCAGAGACCGGCATGGACAGATTAATGGCAAGAATAATCTCAGGGAAATAAAAAGCCAGTGAGATAATCTGGCCCAGAGTAAATGTCTTTGGTGTCCTTAAATACTGGGTGGCGCATGAAAAATGGCATGATGGCTGCCGACCAAGGAGCAGAAGATCAGAAGATCCTGACATGTTACCAGGAGATTACAACAGACTACAGCAGATTATATGTTATTTAATATTGTTACCAGCAACTAAAGAAGATTACACCAGATTATAAATGATTACAGGTTACTGGTGTTCAGATTACACATTACAAGAGATTACAGGTGATTAATGTTGGAGGAAGATACATCAGATTACTGCAGATTAGGAGGCTACAGCAGATTACAGGTGATTACCAGCGATTATAAATTACAGCAGATTACAGGTGATTACCAGTTATTATAGAAGATTACAGGTGACTACAGCAGATTACAGAATATACAGGAGACTGAAGCTGATGAGATGTGATACCATTCTTTAACAGGGTCTGTTTAAAAGCCTCCCCCTCTGTTATACAGCTCGATATATGGAAAGTCTAAAGATGAAAAAGCGGAACTCAAATGCAGGAGCAGAAAAATCTCGTTATTTTTATCATATTTGTTCTGCTCCTGACTTTCTCTTTTTCCTTCTTCCTTTCTCTCATTCTCTCTCTGGGTGTGAATTTAAATGTGAATTTGTGAAGATGTTTCTTCTTTAAATCTGGCATGAAAATGCAGAATGTCATGTAGATGGCTGTAATGGTTGTGCTCTCTACTTGCTTGGATGCTTAAAATGACGGTTCCTTCACCAGATTGTAAAGCTCTTCTGTATGTTTCTACTGAAGTTCAGAAGCTTTTGTGTTTGGAACCAACAAATAGCCTGCACCTTTTGATCTAAGTAGGCGTGGAGGATCATCCTGGTACAGAAGTTCACTCAGATACTGTGGCGTGAGAGCGTTAAGTGCTTTATACGTCAGTAGTAGTATTTTATAATCAGTGTGAGATGTAATTGGGAGCAGTGTAGATGATTAAAACAGGGCTGATGTGATCATATTTTCTAGATCTAGTGAGGACTCTTGCTGCTGCATTCTGAACTAACTGAAGCTTATTTCTGCACTTGGAGGTGATGTACCACTGGGTAAAGGTTGATAGCGTTAGCATTAGCCATGGGGCCTCATGTTACCTGAGGTTGTAGCTGAGAGGTTTGTGTGCAGCAATGCAGATCATAACCACTTTACCAGATCAATGGCATTCATTTGTGTGTGTGTGTGTGTGTGTGTGTGTGTGTGTGTGTTGGTATGGGAAGTGGAGTAGTCAGAGCTGAGAGGACTCCTGGGCTTGTGGCTCTGCAGTGGACAAGCAGCCCATTAGAGAGAAGCCACTCAGACCCACCGCAGTGAAAATGCCTGCGCTAGCAGCTAGCGTTCTGCACTATCAGTGAATTTCAGCAAGCAGCTAAACACTCTGCAGCATCACTCATTTTCATCCACAACTCTGTGTTAAATCAGCACTTCACAGTTACTAGTGTGTGATACGATGTGATATGATATTAATAATAGGATTTTAATGATATGATATTAATTATATGATACCTTGAGATAAGATACAATACAATATATGATATTAATTATATATTAATTATATGATATGATATATGATACGATACGATACGATACAATATGATGATGATGTTATATGATATGATATGAAATGTTATAAAAATACAATATGATATGAATTTTATGGTATGATATTAATGGTATGATATGATATGATACAATACGATATGATATTTATATGATATGTTTTTATATTTGATGTATGCACTTTAAAACTAATGGCATTGTTTAATTGTTACTAATGGCATTTTCTTTCTCTAACTCTGTCTGTCTGTAGTCTTTATTAAGTATACCAGGCTCGCCCTTCATGTCCCGTCATAACAGTCGCAGCTCCATCTTCAGCTTTAAGGGGCGAATGCGGGACATAGGCTCGGAGAACGAGTTTGCAGATGACGAGCACAGCACGGTGGAGGAGAGCGAAGACCGCCGTGGCTCCCTCTTCATTCCGTATCGCCGCAACAGCTACAGCGGTTACAGTCAGGGCTCATCGCGCATCAACCCCCTGGCGCCACACACAGGCTGCAAGAGGAACAGCACGGTCGACTGCAACGGCGTGGTGTCTCTGATCGGGCCCGGGCCCGGACGCCTTCTGCCTGAGGTGAAAATAGATAAGGCAGCCTCTGACGACAGTGTAAGGACGTCCACAGGGAAAGTTTACAGTCTAGGCATGACACCAGCGGCCCGATCTTTATCCCCCCCATGCATTTTGACTTCGACTTCCATCCTGCCTTTCTGCTATCTCAATTCTGTTCTTGTTTTTTTTCCCTTTTCTTCTTACCCTGTGCTCACACCGGCTGCACTGCGACAAAGCAGGAAAAGGTTCTCTTGAGACGACTTATGCATAGACGTATGAGCGTAGACGTACCGAGCATGGACAAACCGAGTGTAAACATAAGAACGTAAACACATGAGTTAAGATGAACAAGTGTAGACAAAATGAGCAAAGGTGTACCGGTGTTGAAATATGAGTGTAGACGTAAGAACAGGGATGGTTAGATTTTCAAGTTATGTGAGATAAGATCTGACACATCGCCATCATCAAAGTTAGGGATTACCAGTATAAATTAATCAGTTTTTACTGATGCAAAAACGATGCATCGTGATAAAAAGGCCAACTTATATCTGACGCATCCCATCGTTAACTTTTATGCACCGGTGCAAGTTGAGACATGGCCTAGTCTACCCAGGAGTCCTAACGAATGATGATCAGTATGGGGTAGTATCATGAAATTAGTTACCAATATAATCTGTGATCATTTGTGTAAAATCCTGTTCTATCAGCACCACTGCTGCTACATCAATATGACGTATAATACACTACCGAGACCAAGGCGTGTCCGAAGAGTCACAGAATATAGATTAACATGGCAGAGGTAGAGCTGCATCTTCCTGGAGACAAAACAGAAAGTTTCTTAGTTAATTCTTTTTGCACTACAAAGTAGATTTGTTACATTTGTACCATATTAAATTACATAGCATCGTATTGAAACACATTGTGGTGAATTGAATCAAAAACAGATCTGCATCTATATAGGGGCGAATCGAATCTCATCGTTAGCTGCTTAATATGGATCTTTTTAGATGTACGAGTGACATGGAAAGTAAGATGGATGGATGACTCTTTTTCATTTCATGAACTTGCATTTTTGGTTTCAGCCAGATGTTCATTTTCTCAAAGCAGATACGTATTTGAACATTTCATGTACATGAATAGACCAGTAGCTGCGTTTTCATGCTGAACAGACACACATGAGGAAGTAAGAGCGTTTTCTTTTATTCCATAAGAATGTTATTATCTTTAGTGATTGAGTGCTCTACAGCCGGCTGTTTATTTCACTAGCTGTATCATGGTATTCAGATTACCATGGAAACGGCTGTACACTGTAACAGGTAATGAGCTAAAACATGGCTGCAGGTGTGAACGCAGGGTTTCGTTGCCCCAAACTTGTGATATGCCTCTGAATGGCAGAAGAACTTTCCCCCAGCTCGTGCTCTCTATCCTGAACAAACTGATCTCCTTCTACTTCCCCCACATTTACTGTCTTCTTTTATAAAATAATCAATTTAACTCCCCATACTCTACACATCTAACTCTATTATACAGTCCACCATTTTAATTCTCTTCTCCTTCACCTCAGAACAAGTCTTCTGTCTCTGTCCTCTTTTTTCATGGTCTTTCTTCCCTCCTCCAGATTAAATGTGACCCAGCAGAAACCTTTCCTAACCTTTTCCAGTAACAACATTTTCCTCATATTAGCTAGCATGGTAGACTGACTTCCTTATACTCTCTCTCCAGGCTTTACCTTTTTAAATCTCTGGTTGAGGCATGAACTCTTGTCTGGTTGAGGCCCACTTTCCACACAGAATAGCCACCGACACCACACCGACGCACATCTGTATCCCAGAAGCTCATAGCGATGAGAGGTTTTTGTGGTGTTTCATTTGTCTTGGGCTTCATGAAGGTCTCAGAGCTTAGTAGAAAAAAACTTGTTTACATGTATAAGAAACATCATGAATCAATTCATAATTTATTATAAGCTATTTGGTTACAGATGGAGACCTGTGTGTGTGTGTGTGTGTGTGTGTGTGTGTGTGTGTGTGTGTGTGTGTGTGTGAGAGAGAGAGAGAGAGAGAGAGTGTGTGTGAGAGAGTGTGTGTTGGAGACTGGGCCTCAAATTGTTTAAATGAACCTCCTTTTCTTCTGTGTGCATGTTCATGCATGTGAACATTGTGATATGGACAGTGGAACCATGTGATTATGCTCTGTTGGTAAGATAGATAGATAGATAGATAGATAGATAGATAGATAGATAGATAGATAGATAGATAGATAGATAGATAGATAGATAGATAGATAGATAGATAGATAGATAGATAGATAGATAGATAGATAGATAGATAGATGCAGAGATTAAATGTATGTTATTTTTAGTGTCAAAGTGTTTAAGGGAACTTTTCCTTTACATCTTGCAGAGTGCAGGGTCAGAATAGAAGTGCAGAGTTGGATGTGAAGTGTGGGGTTATGGTTATATTGTGGGGTAAGGGATGTAGTGTGGGGTTGGAGTTATAGTGGGGTTTAGGATTTTAGTGTAGGCGTTAGCGTTATAGTGTGGGGTTATGGATATAGTGTGGGGTTATAGTGTGGAGTTAGGGTTATAATGTGGGGTTAGGGTTATAGTGTGGAGTTGGGGATATAGTGTGAGATAGGGCTATAGTGTGGGGTTATGAATAAAGTGTGGGGTTATAGTGTGGATTTAGGGCTATAGTGTGGGGTTATAGTGTGGAGTTAGGGTTATAGTGTGGGGTTAGGTAATAGTGTGGCGATAGGGATATAATGTGGGGTTATAGTGTGGAGTTATGGATATAGTGTGGGATTATAGTGTGAGATAGGGATATAGTGGGGTTATAGTGTGGGGTTAGGGATATAGTGTGGGGTTAGGGTTATAGTGTGGAGTTAGGGATATAGTGGGGTTATAGTGTGAGTTAGGGATATAGTGTGGGGTTTTAGTGTGGAGTTAGGGATATAGTGTGGGGTTATGGTTGCAGTGTGGGGTTATAGTTCTTATATGCAGGGTCTGAGTTCAGGGTCTGAGTGCAGGGTCTAAGTGCAGGGTCTTAGTGCAGGGTCTGAGTGCAGGGTCTGAGGAGTGCAGGGTCTAAATGCAGGGTCTGAGTGCAGGGTCTGAGAAGTGCAGGGTCTGAGTGCAGGGTCTGAGGAGTGCAGGGTCTAAATGCAGGGTCTGAGTGCAGGGACTGAGTGCAGGGACTGAGTGCAGGGTCTGAGTGCAGGGACTGAGTGTAGGGTCCGAGAAATGCAGGGTCTGAGTGCAGGGACTTAGTGTAGGGACTGCGTGCAGGGTCCGAGTGCAGGGACTGAGTGCAGGGTCTGAGTGCAGGGACTGAGTGTAGGGACTGAGTGCATGGTCTGAGGAGTGCAGGGTCTGAGTGCAGGGTCGGAGGAGTGTAGGGTCTGAGTGCAGGGTCTAAATGCAGGGTCTGAGGAGTGCAGTGACTGAGTGCAGGGTCTGAGGAGTGCAGGGACTGAGTGCAGGGTCTAAATTCAGGGTCTGAGGAGTGCAGGGTCTGAGTGCAGGGACTGAGTGCAGGGACTGAGTGCAGGGACTGAGTGCAGGGACTGAGTGCAGGGTCTGAGGAGTGCAGGGACTGAGTGCAGGGTCTGAGGAGTGTAGGGACTGAGTGTAGGGACTGAGTGCAGGGTCTGAGGAGTGCAGGGTCTGAGGAGTGCAGGATCTAAAGGCAGGGTCTGAGGAGTGCAGGGACTGAGTGCCGGGTCTGAGGAGTGCAGGGTCTGAGTGCAGGGACTCAGTGTAGGGACTGAGTGCAGGGTCTGAGTGTAGGGACTGAGTGCAGGGTCTGAGGAGTGCAGGGACTGAGAAGTGCAGGGACTGAGTGTAGGGTTATGCACTGAGTGCAGGGTCTGAGAAGTGCAGGGTCAGGATGGAGAGGTCAGGGTTGGAGAACAGGGTCAGAATGCACGGTCAGGGTCAATTTATATATATATATATATATGACTGCCAGATAAGGTGAGTATGATGATGATGATGATGATGATGATTAGTAGGGAGTAAAGTGAGATGCTGAGTCATGAATGTGGAAGGAAGATCATTTATAGACCGATATTTGTACTTTTGTTGAAGGTCAATGATGTGTGTTACTGTGTGTATATGTGTTTTTTTTCGACTTTTTCTCATTTCTCCTTCTTGTGTATAGACGACTGAAGTAGACATAAAGAGGAAACACTCAGGTTCTCTCATGGTGTCTGTGGATCAGCTGAACACATCGTTCGGACGTAAAGAGCGAGCGAACAGTGTGATGACCGTCATCACTAACACTCTAGTGGAGGGTATTACATGTCTGACAGAGTTTTATCCATGCTTTTCGTTATTATTTTCATCTGTAGGTGCTTGGCCCTCTTTCCTAAACCTGTATGTTGTTTGGTGTTCCTCACAGAGTTGGAGGAGTCTCAGAGAAAGTGTCCTCCATGCTGGTACAAGTTTGCCAACACGTTTCTGATCTGGGAATGTTGTCCACTTTGGGTGAAAATCAAAGAGATTGTAAATCTGATAGTAATGGATCCATTTGTGGATTTGGCCATAACCATATGTATCGTGCTGAACACCGTGTTCATGGCGATGGAGCACTACCCCATGACCGAAGAATTCGAGAAGGTTCTAAGTGTAGGAAATCTGGTAAGTTAGATCACAAGTGGACGAGGAACCGTTCTCCTGGTAGAGCAACTCATGTTATTGAATATGCGCTAAAGGAACACGACAGATCTAAACTACCTTTTGGAGGTACCCAAGCTGGAGATCCCTGTGAACAAGGCTTTGCATGGAAACGCTAAAGTATCAGACCAAAAACATTCATATTAACCTCTACTACTCACAGAGCTTCTGTTCTGGACAATTAATCAACACCATCTGACCCAATTACAGTCCAGAGTGTTAACATACATTTGGATTGTAGTTTGTATTAAAATAATACAATGGCAAATGTATAGTTTGTATTGCAAGGTATTTTTCTGCTTCCAGGTTTTCACGGGTATCTTCACAGCTGAGATGTTTGCAAAGCTGATAGCAATGGACCCTTATTACTACTTTCAGGAGGGCTGGAACATCTTTGATGGCTTCATCGTGAGTCTCAGTTTGGTGGAGTTGGGGCTAGCTGATGTTGAGGGATTGTCAGTGCTGAGATCCTTTCGATTGGTAAGGGATGATTCATTACATAAAGCTGAGCAAATAATACAGTCAGCAAAGGAATGTTTTTTTCTGGATCTAGAAGAACAATTTCAAGAACATTTCTGTATGAAAGTATGAAGATATTCAATTTACAGCTGCTTGTGACCTTCAGAATTGGTTTTATTTTAAAATGTTTTTTAATGCATTAGTTGTTTGAGCACCAAATAATTCAAGAATTCACAGTTTGTTGAGTCCAAACTAAAGGTTATAGAGATGTGAATGTTGTCAGATTATTAGTAATACAGTGGTCCCCCGGAACTCATGGGGGTTATGTTCTAAGACCCCCACAAGTTCAGAAAATCCATGAATTCTGGACGCACCCCTGCAGCCCCTATGGTACCATAGTCAATTCATCTAGACATTGTCACTTTAATACAATAAACGTTCCTGAACATTACGTCCCGCTGCGGATTCTTGCGAATTTTAAAGTAACCCGCAACTTTTAAAGCCGCGAGTTCTGAAACGGCAATTACCGGAGGTTGACTGTACCTGCAGAGTTAACATGAAATTTGTATGCTAACTGGTTCTGAATGGTGACCCGATCTATGGAAAAGCATGGCCTCTATTAACGAATCAGCTTTCAGCAGTCAGACAATCACTTCTTGATTTTGAGCTTTATTTCCCTTCTGATTTCCTTCAGCTGAGGGTCTTCAAGCTGGCAAAGTCATGGCCCACTCTGAACATGCTGATCAAAATCATTGGGAACTCGGTGGGTGCTCTGGGAAACCTGACCCTGGTGCTGGCCATCATTGTCTTCATCTTCGCTGTGGTGGGAATGCAGCTGTTTGGAAAGAGCTACAAGGACTGCGTGTGTAAAATCGCCGCTGATTGCGACCTGCCTCGCTGGCACATGCACGACTTCTTCCACTCGTTCCTGATTGTGTTCCGTGTGCTGTGTGGAGAATGGATAGAGACCATGTGGGACTGCATGGAGGTGGCAGGACAGACCATGTGCCTTACTGTCTTCATGATGGTCATGGTCATCGGAAACTTAGTGGTGAGTTTGAACTGCATCCCACTGATTCTTTTATACCTCCACAAAAATGTGTGGAATATGTTTAATACATACACTTTCCAAGTTAACAACATAATAAGCTAGTGTTTAAGGGGAGGGGCCAGTGGTTATTGGCAGAGGCTAGTGTTTAAGGAAGGGTGTAGTGTTGAAGGGAATGAGATGGTGTTTAATTATAGGGTTTGGTGTTTAAGGGAATGGTGGTTAAGAAGGGTGTAGTGTTTATGAAAGGGTGGGATGGTGTTTGGCATAGTGTTTGGTGTTTAAGGGAATGTGATAGTGTTTAAGAAGGGTGTAGTGTTTAAGGAAGGGTGTATTGTTTAAGGGAATGGAATAGTGTTTAAGGGTATGGGATGGTGTTTAATAAAAGGGTTGGTGTTTAAGGGAGTGGGATGGTGTTTAAGGAATGTGCTAGTGTTTAAGGAATGGGATGGTGTTTAAGGAATGAGATGGTGTTTAAGGAATGGGATGGTGTTTGATGAGAGGGTTTTGTGTTTAAAAGAAATGGGATAGTGTTTACAAGAATGGGCTAGTGTTTAAGGAATGGGATGGTGTTTAATGAAAGAGTTTGGTGTTTAAGCGATGTAATGGTGTTTAAGGGAATGGGATGGTGGTTAAGAAGAGGGTGTAGTGTTTAAGGGAATGGGATAGTGGTTAATGAGAGGGTTTGGTGTTTGGTGTTTAAGGGGTGGGTTTAGTGTTTTTGTTCTTGACAATAAGTTGTGAAATTATTTATTCTTTATAAATTACATTTACTGCAGTTTCATATATATGTGTGTACAAAGCTCTTATATGTGCTCTATAATATGTTATAAATACATTTGTAATAATTAAAGGATTATAGGAAAAATGGAATAAGATCATAATAATTCGTGATACTCTGTGGCGAGCGAGTCTTATCGGTTCCTTTCTCCCAGGTACTGAACCTGTTCCTGGCTCTGCTGCTCAGCTCGTTCAGTGCTGATAATCTGGCTGCCACTGATGATGATGGGGAGATGAACAACCTGCAGATTTCAGTGATCCGGATTAAAAAGGGCATTGCCTGGGCCAAAATCCATGCTCGGCTGCTGGTGGCTCACGTTCTGAAAAAATCGCCCTTGGAGGACGAGGACAAGCCTTTAGATGACATGTACGAGAAGAAACTGAACCTCATCGGCAATCACACAGGAGTGGACATCAAATGTGGTGAGCTTGACTATGCTAAGAATGGCAACGGCACCACCAGTGGCATCGGCAGCAGTGTTGGGAAGTACATGATCGACGAGGACCGCATGTCCTTTATCCACAATCCCAATCTGACCGTTCGCGTCCCAATTGCCGTCGGCGAGTCGGATTTTGAGAACCTGAACACAGAAGACTTTAGCAGCGAATCGGACGTGGAGAACAGCAAAGACGTGAGTAAGAGGGAAAGGGACAGGTGTGTGGGAATAGTGACAGTAGAGCCTCATGGAGGTTTTCATATATGTCTAAAGTTTTATATGTTTCTCACATATTGAAACTTTTTTTAGGAGATGTTTCGTTTTTGGTTGCCATGGTTTCACAGGTAGCATAAGGATTGTGTCATATCCACACAAACTTTACACTAGATCAGTAGAGTATATATTGATATATTTCAGTTACTATATACTGTTATTACAAAATTGAAGCCACATAACTGTAACGGACGTCTTGGATGCAGGAGCATGAAATTGTTCCTTCTCTTGAACCAGGAGTCCCAAACATGTTCCAGCATGACAATACTCCTATGCACAAAGCCAGATCTGCTTTCCATGGGTTGGAGTGGAAGATCTCCTGCTATAGAGCTCCAACCCTATTGAACTTAAATGAATGTGAATGCTGACTGCACCCCAGACCTCCTCACCTTACCTACATCAGCACCTTACCAGTTACTTTACCAATTAGATTAGATTAGGTTAGATTTGATTTGAGTAGATTGAACTTGATTGTCATTGTGCAGGGAACATGTACAGAGCCAATGAAATGCAGTTAGCATCTAACCAGAAGTGTATAAGTTACATTACAGTCAGTAACAGTGGATAAATAGTGTATGAGGTTCATAAATACAGGTGTGATGGTGAATAATGTACAGAAGGTGCAGCAGGTAATAATATGTGGTAAATATAGTAATATACAATATACTGTGTAAAGATTATTCATAGATAAACGTGTTAGAAGATAAAATACTCAATGTAGTTATGTACAAGTATGAATGTAAGTATAATGCAGTATATACAGTATAAATATGGGTGGAATGAGTTATGGATGGTGAAAAAAGAAATGTGGAGTGAATAAACAGTGCAAAATACACAAAGGTGACTGCAGTATTGAATCAGCTGTTCAGTGCAGTAACAGCTACAGGAAAAACTATTCTTCAGTCTGTTTGTGCACCTCCTGATGGAAGAAGGGGAAATAGTCCATGGTTGGGGTGAGAGGGATCTTTGATGATGCCCTTTGCAGACAGCGTTTACTGTATATGTTCTCACAGGTGGGAAGCTGATTGCAGATGATTGGTTGTGCAGTCACCACCCTTCATGGTGTGAAGCAGTGCAGCTGCTGTACCACACTGAGATGCAGTTGGTGAGGACGCTCTCAATGGTACAGAGGTTAAGTTCTAGTATCCTGTAGCACAGACAGGACTTGTGGGTGAGGACCAGTCTTTTGAAGCCCTGTGTGATGACAGGGTGAGTGCGACGGGACGAATGTCACCCAGACAGAACAAGTGAAGAAGAGGTTGAGCTCGTTGGGGAGTGAAGCAGAACTGGTTGGTGGTTCCTCACTGGGTGCTTTGAGGTCAGTGATGGCCTTAATCCCTTGCCACATGCGTCAGGGGTCTGCAGAGCTAAAGTTGCTTCTCGATCCGCTGTTTGTATAAATGTTTGGCTTTGCAGATTCCCCTCCTCAGGTTGTCCCTGGCGGTGCTGTAGGCCTCCTGGTTTACAGACCTAAAGGCTGTGTTGTGTGCTTTGAGCAGAAGACAGACCTTCTGATTCATCCAGGGCTTCTGATTAGGGAGCACTATGATGTTCTTTTGTGTGGACACCCGATCCTGATGTGGTCAAGAACAAAGTTGTTGTAGATGTTAATGTTGGTGAGTAAGTGGTGGCCTGTGCAGCAAATTCAGACTTTTCCCTTTCACTGAGGTCAGTGAAGTGGAAAACTCCAGCACCATTACCTAGAAGCTGCTAAACCCATGCCTCGATCAGCTGAAAATATGATGAACCGTCCGTGTGGAAACATAGCAAAAGTTCCGTTTGGTGTCCTGATGATTTACGTCATTTAAAACATCATCATTACTTTTAAACATTTACAAGAATATATAGTCTTTATGTTGAGTTTGGTTTTACAAATATAAACATACATTTGCATAAGGCGTAAATATTTGTCCATGTCCATGTTAATTAGAGTATTAAACACTTGAAAAGTATAAAATTACAATGTACATTTAGAACAGAAACAAAATGTGCGATTAGGTTGCGATCAATCACGAGTTACCTCATGACAATCATGCGATTAATCAATTGACAGCTCTAATATATATACACAGCGTTATTTAAAAAGAATGAACCAATATCATGACGCATTGCTTCAGTTCTCAAGCATCGTCATGGAATGAGTCAGTTTATTTTTAGTCAGTCATTTACATTAAAGTTAATATTGAATATAATACTTGTGTCTTGGCTGGAGACTTTGACTGTATGACTTTTCCTTAATAAAATACTGCGTAAGGAAATCGGATCATTCTTTTTGAATAACCCTGTATGTGCTGGATATATTGTGGAGCACAGTCGTTTGTAAACCCTCACCACTTTCCCCACATCAGCGCAGAAAAAGCAGCTGGACGAAAATATAAAACCCCTCCCTCATGACCACATGATATCTGAGTCTGAAGTTGTGCAGTTTTGTGTGAGTAGATTAAAGACGATGAATTAAAACAGGACAAAGGTGCGCAGTCAGGACGAGTAGATTACGGCGGCATCACGCAGCAAATTCACGCTGCGTAGGCGGTACAGCCGGAGTGTTGAACTCGGCTACTGCTGTGATTTATTGCCTCCCTGCTTTTGCTGAGTGCTTCTCCACTCAGGGCTTCTTCTCCTTCGCTCAGCTGGAGCTCAGTTGCAGTCCAGGACATGATGTAATGTTTTATTTTATTGCTTTGATTTCTGTGTGTCAGTATGAGACCACACACACACACACACATATATATATATATATATATATATATATATATATATATATATATATATATATATATATATATAATCTGACCACTGAATGCTTTATAAAATCTGCATATTAATCCAGGTAATTTATTACAATTACATGAACCGATTGTTAACTTTTACACAGAATCCATCTTCATCATCAGTCACGCTGGTGATAAATGACTCTGGTCATGTGAGTGATTATGTAAACCCACCCACACATTAATACCACCAAGCTTCATGGTCCTCAAACAGAAATTGGGTTTATATCTAGTTCTGAATCATTCATATTCCATTTGTATTTCCTGCTAGATATTGTGGTGGAAAGATCCAGCTCTCTCTATCCCTGACCACAGACTGGGTCCTGAGTCTGACCCAATGTCTCAGTCCAAGTGGGACATTCCTGATACAGCTCTACTTGGTTAATAAAGTCCTATCATGGTGCCCAGTAAACCTCCGTTATCTCTTCTTGATTCAGAGGCTCTCCTGGATCATCATCGTATCATAAAGAATGAGTCTAGAAACCCCGAGGAGATCCCATGCCTTATAGCTTGTAACCAGAGCTAAGGAAAACTATTGACTGTAGACAGACCTGTAAACACAGAAATTCCTCCCAAACCTTGAGTTCCTCCTTCACCACCACAGCCCCATCTCTAAATCCAGAGGACTGTGATGTGTTGGCTGGATTAGCCTGCTCACATCCCCCTTACAAAGCTTGTTCTTGTGTGAGTAAAGAGCTGGTTTAGAGTTCCATGTCCCAGGAAGAACCAACATGGTTCATCCAGAAGACACTGAGCAAACGGCTGACCAAATCACTGCTACTGGCCACTGTGAAGAAATTGAACACCACAATAACCTCAGCCACAGGGATGGACTCCAAGACACCAGAGATATCTGGCTCTTCCTCTTAAAATTCACAGAGTCAAGAAGTTCCTCAAAACTCTCCTTCCACAGCTTGACATAACCCCCAGAGGTCACGTGTCTCATGTCTCAAATGGATAAAACCCGGATTTGTGATTTTAATCAAATCTGTTAATCTTTTTTGGACTCAGAAATCGATTGTCCCCTTGGAAACGTACACACACAAATTCTTAATGTTTTTCGGAGTCAGAGATTCCTAAGTGTAGAGATGTGAACCCAGTGTCAGTGCATTGAAAACTTGTCCAGAATAAGAAATAATAAAAGAATTAGAAAATACACGTCCTGAGACCAGTAACATGTAACACAATACACCACACCGCATCACACCACATCACACTAAATCACACCAAATGACACCACACCACTTTACACCACACCATATTACACCACACCGAATTACACCACACCACACCAAATTACACAACACCACACACACCAAATTACACCATAGCACACCACACGAATTACACCACACACACCATATTACACCACACAACACCACACCAAATGACACCACACCACACCAAATGACACCACACCACTTCACACCACATCATATTACACCACACCACACCGAATTACACCACACCACCAAATTACACAATACCACACCATATTACACCACACCACACCAATTACACCACGCCACACCACACCACACCACACCACACCAAATAACACCACACCACACCACACAAATTACACCATGCCACACCACACCACACCGAATTATACCACGCCACACCACACCACACCAAATTACACCACACCACACCACAATATATTACACCACACCACACCGAATTACACCACGCCACACCACACCACACCAAATTACACCACACCACACCAAATTACACACACCACACCAAATTGCACCATAGCACACCACACCACACACACCATATTACACCACACCACACCGAATTACACCACACCACACACACCAAATTACTCCACACCACACAAAATCACACAACACCAAATTACACCACACCACATTACACCACACCACACCATTACACCACACCACATTACACAACACCACACCACACCAAATTACACCACACCACATTACACAACACCACACTACACCAAATTACCACACCACACCACACCAAATTACACCACACCGCCTCACACCACACCACACCACACCACACCACACCACACCACATCACACCAAATTAAACCACATTACATCACATCAAATTACACCAGAACATAAAGCACCATCCACTACAGCTGCACTTATTCTGTCTTTCTCTCTCTGTCCTTCTGTTTGGATCTCTCTATATTACTTGTGTATATCACTTATATCACTTCACCCTCTCTCTCTCTCTCTCTCTCTCTCTCTCTCTAAAACTCTCTCTCTCTCTCTCCCCCCCCTCTCCCTTCTTTCCCTGTTCTTGTACACACAGAGTTTTTTCACAGAGATTATTTGTGTGTGAGAAAAAAAGAGAGAGAAGAAGAGGTGTGTGTGTGTGTGTGTGTGTGTGTGTGTGTGTGTGTGTGTGTGTGTGTGTCACCTTGACCCAGTTTGCAGGGACAGAATCAGTACAGCTGGACTACACGTGTACAAAGCTGAACACAGATCCAGTAATGTTGTAACAGGTAAACGTCAGGCAGCCAATCAGAGCTTAGCAGGGAAGATCTGAGCCTGTGATTGGTTGGGCTGGATCAGTAAGGACTGCAGTGGTAGTGTGTGAGTGCTCTTTGATTCTATTACTGATCCTGTGTGTGTGTGTGTGTGTGTGTGTGTGTGTGTGCGTGTGTGTGCTGACAATAGGGATTTTGTAAAAGTGCAGAGTCATGCAGGCCCTGCAGATGGAGACGTGTCTGAGAGAGGCTTTGTGTCAGACTGTTTGCTGAGTGCTGAGATCAGACTGTAACTCTGATGTTCATGCTGTGGACACCAGGATGTCTGACTCTCCTGCACAAACAGATCAGATACACTATATCTTTTTATACGATTAGACAGTGCTGATCTATGGATTAATTCCCATTTCTTCTTCTACAGTTAAGGATCATGATACAGAATGATGTATTTTATATGATGAATCATTTAAAGCTAAAATTAATGTCTTTTGTAGTGAGTTTTCACTTATTTTATATCAGTTACAGGTCGTGTATTTCATCCGAGACCTTCAGTGATGTTCTACCTGAATCACTCCTCCTCCTAATCCCATCATTATGACTCCACATCTACAGAAAGCATCAGTATAATAGAGAAGTGCAGTAGATCAGAGCTGCATCACACACAGGATCTCATACAGTCACAATGAACATCATCACTAAAGCAACACAAACAATGATCACAATTCAACACGTCTCCTTTCACTGGAGCCACAACTGCACCTCCGCATACATCATCTCCAGCAGAAACACACACACACACACACACACACCTCCACATACATCATCTCCAGCAGAAACACACACACACACACACACCTCCACATACATCATCTCCAGCAGAAGCACCGAGATTCACCTTATCTCACACACACACACACACACACACACACACACACACGATAATGTAACGATAACCCTGAAGTACTGTCAGAGCTACTGTTGCAGATAACTAATCACCACCTTCTGACCAATCGCAGTCCAGGACTCATCTCTCTCTCTCTCTCTCTCTCTCTCTCTCTGTGGGTCAGTTGGATGATACGAGCTCGTCAGAGGGCAGCACCATAGACATAAAGCCGGAGGAGGAGGAGGCAGGGGCAGTGGAGGTGGTGGAAGAGTACCTGGACCCAGAAGCCTGCTGGACGGATGGTGAGCCATCAGACAAGTGAAGAACCTGTGTGTGTGTGTGTGTGTGTGTGTGTGTGTGTGTTTTTAAATAAATAAATGTTTACATGCTGCACAGAGGCCGCACTCTGAGGAGATTGTAGATGATTTGAGAAGGTCTGGGTGATCGGATCAGATCATTCGGTCCAAACTCATGATAAACCATAAAACGATACAAAGTTAAAAAAAAATCGATACACTTTTACTTTTGATTGAATCCTGACATCCAGAATTCACTACAACTGCTGACTGTTTAAAACAAAAATGCTTTTAGTTTTGCTTTAAAAAAAACATCTAACCCTGTGTGTGTGCAGCCTGTGTGGCGCGGTATAAGTGCTGTGACGTGCCCATCACTGAGGGTTGGGGGAAATACTGGTGGTATTTGAGGAAAACCTGCTACCTCATCGTAGAACACAACTGGTTCGAGACATTAATTATCTTCATGATCCTACTCAGTTCTGGGGCTCTGGTAAGGTCACACACACACACACACACACACACACACACACACACACACAGAATGATAGCTAAGTCTACATCAGCCTGTCTTCCATATTGGAAAGTTCCAGATGTAACCTCAGGAACACTCAGAGATACAGAGGTACCTCCTGTAAGATGACTGTGTATTTATTGAGACTGGTCGATCAGAAGATAGTCAGAAGATGGTGTAGATCTTGCAGGAGACTAGGTTCCTGTGTGCAGCTGCTGAAGATCACCAGAGGGTCTCCTGCTGTAGGTCTCCTAGTTTGGCTGTAAGGGACCGTCGCCAATCTCCATGTTGAAGCCCCACATGCAGGATTTATTTTTCCAGCAGCTCTGTCTGCAGCTGTGTTTAGGGACTGTCTACAAACTCCAGATTCTAGTGAAAGTGTGTGTGTGTGTGTGTGTGTGTGTGTGTGTGTGTGTGTGTGTGTGTGTGTGTGGTTTATATGAGCTTGTAGTGCCACCTTGTGGTCAATTTTATAGCTGACGCTAAACTTCTCATTACACACTTATTACACTGTCTGGAGAGAGAATGTGTGTGTGTGTGTGTGTGTGTGTGTGTGTGTGTGTGACAAGTATGTTTTAACCTGCAGTGTGTAGCTTCTTTTTTTTTTTTAATTCATGATGGAAAACGTAGATTGGGTTGTGGAAAAGAGTATTGACAAAATCAGTGGAACTGGCTTTTCTTCACAACCAGTGTGGAACTGATGCACAGAAGAAATGTGGATAGAAGAAGACAGTGCGATGATCTGAAGATGCTTTAGTTTCTTAGGTTTCGAATCAGTAACATCATGCAGCAGTAACATAAAGTAGCTGTGAAGTGAGGAACACAGGAACATTCAGGATCAGTGAGAACACTGAGATGGTGAGATGATGAGGAGTGGATCAGGGAGCAGAAGGAAGCTTTTCACACATCAGCTGGATTTTACATCACTGACCTCGATGGACATTCGATGGACATATCGTATGTCTCCCCCTCTTTATGTCTCCCTGTATCTCATATCTGTCTCCTCATGTCTCCCCATATCTAATGTCTCCCTGTATTTCATATCTCCCTGTCTCCTCATGTCTCCCCTTATCTCATATCTCTCTGTCTGTCTTTCTCATGTTTTTCATTATTTAATGTCTCCCCTTATCACATGTCTCCCTGTCTCCCCATGTCTCCCTGTATCTTATATCTCCCTCTCTCTTAATGCCTCCCCCTTATCTTATGTCTCTCTGTCTGTCTTTCTAATGTCTCGCATTATCTCATGACTCCCCTTATCTCATGTCTCCATGTCTCCTCAAGTCTCCCCATATCTCCCCGCCCCTTATGTCACCCTGTATCTCATCTCTTTGTTTCCTCATGTCTCCCCTTATCTCATGTCTCCTCATGTCTTCCCATATTTCATGTCTCCCTGTCTCCTCATGTCTCCCGGTATCTCATGTCTCCTTGTCTCCTCATGTCTCCCTGTATTTCATATCTCCCTGTTTACTCATGTCTCCCTGCATCTCATGTTGCCCCTTATCTCATCTCACGTTGTCTTCTCATGTCTCCCCTTATCTCATCTTCATGTGTTTCTTTATGTTTTCATGTGTCTTCTCATGTCTCCCTTAGTTTTCTCACACCTCCATGCGTCTTATGTCTCCTCATGTGTGTCCCTGTGTCTCTCTGACAGGCGTTTGAGGACGTGTATATAGAACAGAGGAAAACAATTCAGATTATTCTGGAATATGCAGATCGAGTCTTCACCTACATCTTCATCCTGGAAATGCTGCTGAAATGGGTCGCGTACGGCTTCGTCAAATATTTCACCAACGCCTGGTGCTGGTTAGACTTCTTCATCGTAGACGTGAGTGTCACTTTACTGTTACTTAATGTCTGTCTGTCTCTCTGTCTGTCCGTCTGTCTCTCTGTCTGTCCATCTGTCTGACAGTCTATCTGTTTTTCTCTGTGTCTGTATGTTATTATCGATCTCTCCGTCTGCATGTATTTATTTGTCTTTTCCAGTCTCTCTCTATCTGGGGCTCCGTTATCTGTCTCTCTGTGTGCCTTTCTTTCTATCTCTCATTTTGTCTTCATGTCTTTTTTCTCTGACTCTCTGAACAGACCTGAGGAACAGAGTTTATCACAGCTGTATTAATGTTGTTAATGATGATGATGATGATGATGATGAACAGAGTGAGTGTATGAAGTGTGAGGTTCTCTGTGTGTATGTGATATATATATATATATGTGTGTGTGTGTGTGTGTGTGTGTGTGTGTGTGTGTGTGTGTGTCTGATCGACATCACTGTACTTAAAAAAATACCAAAATCTTCGTCCTTTGGAAGTGATGGGGATGCTGTCCTTTCTTTCTTTCTTTCTTTCTTTCTTTCTTTCTTTCTTTCTTTCTTTCTTTCTTTCTTTCTTTCTTTCTTTCTTTCAACCGTAACTTTTCTATCCTCCTTTTTCTCCGTCTGTGATCATGTTTCATTCCTTCGTTTTTTTTTTTTACTTACTGTATCTCTTTGATGAAGTGTGTGTGTGTGTGTGTGCGTGTGTGTGTGTGTGTGTGTGTGTGTGTGTGTGTGTGTGTGTGTGATGAGTAATGAGTTTTTTCCTGCACTTTCGGTCATGTGATGTGTGATATGATGTAATTTAGCGGCGTAGCGACTGCAGGCATGTGCAGAAGAAAACTTCATCACCACGTTTCAGAAGCTCTCGCTGTCCTCCGGTGTAAACATTTGTCAGGTTTTGATGATGATCCTGTGGAGAGGATCAGGGGGCGAGGCCTAACCTGTTCACGTCAATCCTGAGGAAAAAGATCAGATCACAAGTCAAAATTCCTCAATACCTCACAGAAGGACAGAGAGAGAAAATAGAGACATACAGAGAGAGATTGAGACAGACAGACAAAGAGACAAAATAATAGCGAGCCAGAAAAATAGAAAGACAGTCAGAGATAAATACAGACAAAGACAGAAAGAGACACAAAAGAAATTGACAAAGTGATGAAGACAAGCAGACAAACAGATTCAGAAAGAGACAGATAGACAGAAAAGACAGACAAATATAGACACAGAAAAGACAGAAAGAGAGACAGACAATGAGAGATAGATGTAGATAAATATATATATAGACAGTGAAAGCTTGAGGGACAGAGTGATAGAGAGATAGACAGTTGGAAAGACATATGAGAGATAGAGAGACAGAAAAACACAGAAACAGACAACGATATAAAGAGAAAGACAAACAAAGATAAAGATTGAGAGAGAGACAGACCAATACAGAATGAGAGACAAGAAGCCAGAGAGACGTATAGAGGCAGACAGACAGACAGACAGACAGACAGACAGACAGACAGACAGGCGGAGACAAAATGATATAAAGACAGATAGACAAAAATATGAGAAATACGATTAAGAGAAAAAGTCAGTGACAAAGACAGAAAGAGAGACAGACAAAGAGACAAAATAATAGCGAGCCAGAAAAATAGAAAGACAGTCAGAGATAAATACAGACAAAGACAGAAAGAGAGACAGACAAAGAGAGATGGAGAGACAGACAGACAGACAGACAGACAGACAGACAGACAGACAGACAGACAGACAGACAGACAGACAGACGGAGACAAAATGATATAAAGACAGATAGACAAAAATATGAGAAATACGATTAAGAGAAAAAAGTCAGTGACAAAGACAGAAAGAGAGACAGACAAAGAGAGATGGAAAGACAGACAGACAGAGAGACAAGCAGACAGACAGATAAAGATAGGGACAAATTGAGACAGGAAGACAAATTGATGGATAGAGACAGACTGTGATATAGACAGGCAGACAGAATAGACATATAGAGAGAAAAAATAAAGAGAAGAATAGACAGATGCAGAAAGGAAAATATTTTGTATATGCTGATGATTAACTAATGATTCAGTGAAAACGAATTGGTGCATTAAGGTGGAGCAGGGCTATAACCACGCCCCCAACACTGGGGATTACCACGCCCCCAACACTGGGGATTACCACGCCCCCAAAACTGGGGATAACCACGCGCCCCCAACACAGTGGAAACCACACCCCCATCATCAGGAATAACCACACCCACAACACCGGGTGTATAACTATGCCCATGACACTGGGGAAGACCCCACCTTATATTTTTTGAGGGAGGGGCGATTCAGAGCCGTTTCTGATTTGATGTTGTGGGTCGGGGTAATTGGGGGCGTTTCTTCCTCAGTGTAACGGCAGTTATGGCCCTGGTGTGAACTTTTTCAGGTTCATTAATAACGTTCTGTGATTGAAATAAAACCTGTGGCAAAAGTGGCAGTGAGTTTGTGTGTGTTGTGTTCAGGAGACGAGACGAGACGGTAAGTGAGACGTTCTCAGCTGGACTAACATGAGTGTAAGTTTGTTGATGCGGATCTGAGAGAGTTTTGCGATTCTCTGACAGGTGACTTGTCTCTCTTTAGCCCTGATGGAGCCCGAGGCACTGAGGTGGCCTGTGATTGGCCGGGAGTGAGAGAGGGGCAGGGTAAGGTCACTGTTAGGACTCTTCTCTCTAACAGGAGTTCGTTTCCTCTCTCTCTCTCTCTCTCTCTCTCTCTCTCTCTCTCTCTCTCTCTCTCTCTCTCTCTCTCTCTCTCTCTCTCTATCTCTGCCCCCTTGCTGTCTTTAACCCCGCCCCTAACCCTCCTTTTCCACCCTAAACGACTGTGTACTGGTCTTGTGTGTACTGTATGCGGTTGGCGTGTTTGTACGTATTGTGTATTTCTGTCATGTTAACAGTATGGTGGATGTGCTCGTATGTATGTGCACTATCTCTCCTTTCTCTCTTTCTCTTAACATTTCTCCCATGATCTCTGTTTCTCTCCCGGATCTATTAAGACACTCGTTTCCTTCCAGGTTTGCTGTTTTTACGCTGCTTTCCGACTTTCTGCGATAACTGAACTAATCACAAATAAACAAACGAACGAACAAACAAACAAACAAACAAAAATGACAAAAAGAAACAGTCAAGGTTCAGATGCTTTGGAGGTGTTCACCATCCCTAGTGCAGCAGATAACCCATGTCTAACCTTCTCTCTCTTTCTTTCTTTCTTTCTTTCTTTCTCTCGTTCTTCTCTTTTGTGTGTTAATATGCACTTATATACATACATACGAACGGATGCAGACATACCTTGAATTATGTATGTATATATGTGTCATGTGTCTTTAACTCTCCAGTGTAAAAGCACCATAGGGTTCTTTCTCTCGTTCTCTATTACCCCTGCCATCCTTCCTGACTTAAACACTTTGTCCCTCTCTTTCTCCCCCTTTCTTCCTCTCTGTCTTTCTCTTTTTCCCTTTATATAGGTCTCTATAGTCAGCCTTATAGCTAATGCGCTGGGGTATTCAGACTTGGGCCCCATTAAGTCCCTGAGGACTTTGCGGGCCCTCAGGCCCCTGAGAGCTTTGTCCCGGTTTGAGGGAATGAGGGTAAGATCCGTAGCTGCCCAGTGCATGTCCCTCACTCTGTGAAACACATTGCATGCCAAGAACCACCATCATGCAAAAAAAGGGAAAAAAAGCTAATCATAGCTAGCTAGAGAAAATAGCATAAAGTTCAAAGGGTTTCAGTGTGACATCATCTGAAACTAATACACGCTAAATGCATGCTTTATGCATAAAATTATTGCATGATCCGAAAACGTTTTTCACAAAGTCCCTCTGAACTCGTTATAAAAAAAAAAAAAGATCAGGGAGCGGGCGGGGCTTAATCTGAGCACTTTGTGATGTAATAAAGTTATAAAACATGTTGCCTAGCCAACAGGAGTGAAAATCATCTTATCTGCTGTTTTTCATTCATTTATTAGGCAGTGTAAATCTTTCTGCATCAAAGCGACATGTTCAGGGGACTTGGATGTTAACGTGAGATAAAAACAGGGTTTCGTATTAAAACGCAAGCTGCTTCATCACAAACTCGCATTAGCATTAGCGCTGGGGCTGTTCACATCTCAACCGTCTCACCATTAACCCCGCCCACTTCCCAATCCCACCCCATGCCAAGCACGCCAAAGACAAAATCTAGCTTTAGTCACGTTTCACACAGAACCCTGAAACACACGTAAAGCTTTATGTAGGTGACATGAATCTCGAATACGAAGGAAACGTGCATTATTTACATATTAATAATGATTGTGTAGTTTGTGGGCGTGGCCTCTGTTTTATAAATATATATATAAGAAATAGTAGTCCAAACACTATATTGCAAAAGTTTGTGGACACCTGGTCAAAAGTACGGTATTTACTTTGAAAGCATTGCATTTCACATTTAGTCCCAATTTGCTGTTATAATTTCCTCCACTTTTCTGGGAAGATGTTCTACAAGACTTTAGAATGTTCTTGTTTACATTTGTAAACCACATATGGCAGGAAAGGACAGGTGTCCTAATACATTTGGAAGATCCTACGTGTTCTAATACATTAGAAGAGCCGAACTTGTTCACAAACGTTCATGGGCAGGTGTCCACAATCTTCTGGCCATATATTGTATACACATGTATGTATATTGTAATACTAACCCAAATAAACCACTGCAGGAATCAGGGTGAAAATCAGATCTTTGAGGTAAAAGTGCACATCCTCATTCTAGCTTTAATCTACAGCAATTGCTACAGTCACTCATCAGATCATCTCAGCACCATCGATCTCCACATCTGTCTGAAATTACTTAAGGAACAAAGATCTAGAAGGGAAACTGTGAGTGGAGAACCAAAAAAACATTAGAGTTAGTGTATGTTTCAGAGAAGAACATGATCAGCAGGTAGAAGGTTAGTATGTGTTTGGAGAAGAACATGGTAAGCAGGTAGAAGGTTAATGTGTTTGGAGAAGAACGTGGTGAGCAGGTAGAAGGTTACTGTGTTTTTGGAGAAGACCATGGTGAGCAGGTAGGTAAAAATTATGTCCTGCTGCTGGCTCTGCATGATCTTCTGCTGGCCTGTCATCTCAGAGCTTTATCCAACCAGCCTGTGTGTCATCATAAACATCATTGCTTTTGTGTAACTCATGAGAAAAAGCTGGAGTGGTGAAGCCTGAGTAGATGCCTCCTGGCTTGAATCAGTGATCGGTTCTTGCAGATCTCTGAGCAGTACACTGGCATGGCGAGGGTTTATCCTGTTCAGATCTAAACCCAACCCTGTGGGGATGGTCTCCACAAATTGGTGGACAAAAGCTGAGGAAATGAGCTCACGCTTGCTGGTTGCTTTAAAATTTTATATCAGTGAAAAAAAACTTTTTAATATTCAGCTGGATGTAAGAACTGGAGGTTCATGTTTGTTTGAATCAGATTTTTTTATGACCATCAACATGTTCCACAAACCGCTGTAGGTCTGAAGTCAGCCATCCAGTGTGCAGCTCCAGAGGGTTTATGTGAGAACTGAAACCACACAAGACCTCCTGAGACCCTCGCAGTACACGTGAAGTGTCTTATAGGGAATTTTACTCGTTTAACTCTCAGCATTCAGCATCATTTTGCAGGAGTTATCTGATCTTCTCAAAAACATCAAAATTAGGGTCAAAAGTTTTGTGACACCTGACTCCTACGTGCTTCTTCACCAAACTGTTTGAGACACTCAATTGTGTATGGATCCTTTGGATGCATGAGCATGAAATTATTCCTCCAGTTAAACTAGGAGACCCAAATCTACCACAAAGACAGCTCCATGAAGATCTGCTTTCCATGGGTTGGAGTGGAAGATCTTCTGCTATAGCGCTCCAACCCTATTGAATGTGAATGAATGTGAACGCTGACCCAGACCTCAGTACTTGACTTTACTAACACACCTGTAGTGCGCAAAACAAAACCCGAGATTAACAAGGTGCTACAAAGCGTAGTTTTGCGCAGTGTAAATGGGGATGTGGTAGTGAGCGGTGGCCACAGTGATGCTGCCGAACTCTTCCTCCTGGTCTGTCCCCCACACTGCTGTGTACGTTTCCAAGTTTAATCATAAAAAAAAAACATTGACTGTGTGCTCAGTGCGAGGCGGAGCCTAAACGTAATGTTTGTGAGGGAACTCGATTTGTAACTGTTCTGCACGTAAACAGTGCACATGTGCACCAAACCGAAAGCCCTGCACCGACACGTGCACAGGAACACAGGTTCAAAAAGAGGCACATAGCAATCTTATGGTCAGGTGTCCACAAACTCTTCGGCCCTACAGTGTAGTGAGGTTTAAACATCAGATTTATTGATTAATGCAACTGTTGCTTTCCATATATGATTGAAATAAAGAGTGGAGTTAGTTAGAGTGGAGTTTCCTTCAACACCTCACATAATAAAACAGCTTAATGATGTGGGGAATTTACAGCTGAATGTGCTTTTCTCTTTCCCCTCCCCTTCCCTTCCCTTCCCCATGATAAGGTGGTGGTGAACGCCCTGGTAGGTGCCATCCCATCCATCATGAACGTGCTGTTGGTGTGTTTGATCTTCTGGCTGATCTTCAGTATTATGGGAGTGAACCTGTTTGCTGGAAAGTACTATTACTGCTTCAATGAGACAATAGAAAAATATTTCGAGACTGTTGACGTCAACAACAAGACGGAGTGTTTTGCGCTCATCAATGCCAATCACTCCGAGGTCCGCTGGAAGAACGTCAAGATCAACTTCGATAACGTGGGTGCTGGATATCTGGCACTCTTACAAGTGGTGGGTTTGATTCGATCTTTAAAAAAAAAACGTTGTTACATGGCGACGATGAAACTTCAGCTGTTTTCACTACATGTCCTACAATCTTTGTCATCTTTGTTTGACTTTTGAGTTTATATTCAAAAATCCAGAAATGCTCTAAAAAAGAAGATTGAACTGTTTTTGTGTGCTGATGTTCTGCTCCATCAGGCCACGTTTAAAGGCTGGATGGACATCATGTACGCAGCAGTGGATTCCAGAAAGGTAAAGAAAATAGGTGACCTTATCGCCATTTTGTAAGAGTTTTGTAATGAATTGAACACTTTCCCTCTTTACATCACCAGGTTTACATGCAAACTTATCATTTCTGTTTATCTTTTCTTTTATAAACAAGTAAAAAGAAGACACTGTTGCGGAATCACTTGCATCACTCAACTGACCAACAATAGTGTGTTAGAGACAGACCACACCCCCAAGCATTCCAAACACACCTGACTGGAGCTCATCACGAGAAACAGTCATCAAAATACCAAAATAATCAAAAAATAAATAAAAAATACAAATAAATTATGAAGATATAAAGAAGGAATGAATTTTCCATCTGTCTCAGGAACTGGTGTATTCCATCACTAAGGTTAAAATATGAGGTGGTCAAAATATTCCAGGACTGGTTTTGTAACATGGCAACAGATAGCAGGACAAGTTTACACGCACAGTCACAGGGAGCACCGACCTTCATAAGTCAGTGTGCCAATAGTGTGTCCCTTTCCAAAACACACACCTCCACACAAAACACAAACCTACACACAGACGTACACACCCTCTCCAAAACACACACCTACACACAGACATACACACCCTCTCCAAAACACACAGACATACACACCCTCTCCAAAACACACAGACATACACACCTACACACAGACGTACACACCTCTCCAAAACACACAGACACACAGACATACACACCTCTCCAAAACACACACCTACACACAGACATACACACCTCTCCAAAACACACACCTACACACAGACGTATACACCCTCTCCAAAACACACAGACACACAGACATACACACCTCTCAAAACACACACAGACACACAGGCGTACACACCTCTCCAAAACACACAGACACACAGACATACACCCTCTCCAAAACACACACCTACACACAGACCTACACCTCTCCAAAACACACAGACACACAGACATACACACCTCTCCAAAACACACACCTACACACAGACGTATACACCTCTCCAAAACACACACACAGACGTACACACACCTCTCCAAAACACACCTACACACAGACGTACACACTCTCCAAAACACACACCTACACAGACATACACACCTCTCCAAAACACACACCTACACACAGACATACACACCTTCACACAAAACACACACCTACACACAGACGTACACCCTCTCCAAAACACACAGACATACACACCTCTCCAAAACACACACCTACACACAGACGTATACACCCTCTCCAAAACACACACCTACACACAGACGTACACCCTCTCCAAAACACACACCTACACACAGACATACACACCTCTCCAAAACACACACCTACACACAGGCGTACACACCTCTCAAAACACACACCTACACACAGACATACACACCTCTCCAAAACACACACCTACACACAGACGTACACCTCTCCAAAACACACAGACACACAGGCGTACACACCTCTCCAAAACACACACAGACACACAGACATACACCTCTCCAAAACACACAGACATACACACCTCCAAAAACACACACACAGACGTACACACCTCTCCAAAACACACACCTACACACAGACGTACACACACCTCCACAAAACACACACCTACACACAGACATACACACCTCTCCAAAACACACCTACACACAGACGTACACACCTCTCAAAACACACACCTACACACAGACCTACACCTCTCCAAAGCACACACCTACACAGACGTACACACACCTCCACACAAAACACACACCTACACACAGACATACACCCTCTCCAAAACACACACCTACACACAGACGTACACACACCTCCACAAAACACACACCTACACACAGGCGTACACACCTCTCCAAAACACACACCTACACACAGACATACACACCTCTCCAAAACACACAGACATACACACCTCTCCAAAACACACAGACATACACACCTACACACAGACGTACACACCTCTCCAAAACACACAGACACACAGACATACACACCTCTCCAAAACACACAGACACACAGACATACACCTCTCCAAAACACACAGACACACAGACGTACACACCTCTCCAAAACACACAGACACACAGACATACACACCTCTCCAAAACACACACCTACACACAGACCTACACACCTCTCCAAAACACACAGACACACAGACACACACCTCTCCAAAACACACAGACACACAGACATACACACCTCTCCAAAACACACACCTACACACAGACCTACACACCTCTCCAAAACACACAGACACACAGACATACACACCTCTCCAAAACACACACCTACACACAGACGTACACCCTCTCCAAAACACACAGACATACACACCTCTCCAAAACACACCTACACACAGACGTACACAACCTCTTCAAAACAAACACACATACACACCTCTGTAAAACACACAGACATACACACCTCTCCAAAACACACACCTACACACAGACGTACACACCTCTCCAAAACACACACCTACACACAGACGTACACCCTCTCCAAAACACACACCTACACACAGACATACACACCTCTCCAAAACACACACTACACACAGACGTACACCTCTCCAAAACACACACTACACACAGACGTATACACCCTCTCCAAAACACACACCTACACACAGACATACACCTCTCCAAAACACACACACACACACACAGACGTACACCTCTCCAAAACACACACCTACACACAGACATACACACCTCTCCAAAACACACACCTACACACAGACGTATACACCTCTCCAAAACACACACCTACACACAGACATACACACCTCTCCAAAACACACACTACACACAGACGTACACACCTCTCCAAAACACACACACACAGACGTACACACCTCTCCAAAACACACACCTACACACAGACGTACACACATCTCACACAAAACACACCTACACACAGACATACACACCTCTCCAAAACACACCTACACACAGACGTACACACCTCTCCAAAACACACCTACACACAGACCTACACACCTCTCCAAAGCACACACCTACACACAGACATACACACCTCCACACAAAACACACACCTACACAGACGTACACAACCTCTTCAAAACAAACACACATACACACCTCCAAAACACACACACACAGACGTACACATCTCCACACAAAACACACCTACACACAGACATACACACCTCTCCAAAACATGCACCTACACACAGACATACACACTCTCCAAAACACACCTCCACACAGACGTACACACCTCTCCAAAACACACACCTACACACAGACGTACACAACCTCTTCAAAACACACACCTACACACAGACGTACACACATCTCCACACAAAACACACACCTACACACAGACAGACACACCTTCTCCAAAACACACACCTACACAGACAGACACACCTCTCCAAAACACACACCTCCACACAGACGTACACCTCTCCAAAACACACACCTACACACAGACGTACACAACCTCTTCAAAACACACACCTACACACAGACGTACACACATCTCCACACAAAACACACACCTACACACAGACAGACACACCTTCTCCAAAACACACACCTACACACAGGCGTACACACCTCTCAAAACACACACCTACACACAGACGTACACAACCTCTTTAAAACACACACCTCCACACAGACGTACAACCTCTTTAAAACACACACCTCACACAGACGTATACACACCTCCACAAAACACACACCTCCACACAAAACACAGACCTCCACACAAAACACACACCTCCACATAGACGTACACACCTCTCCAAAACACACACCTACACACAGACCTACACACCTCTCCAAAACACACACCTCCACACAAAACACACACCTACACATAGACATACACCCCCTTTCCAAAACACACGCCTACACACAGACGTACACACCCTTTCCAAAACACACACCTACACACAGACATCTACACCCTCTTCAAAACAAACACACATACACACCCTCTGTAAAACACACAGACAGACAGACACAGACATAAACACACACACAAGCAATGTTTACTGTAATGAGCTGCTACATTTATAGCCTGCATTTACACCATTAGTTTTGTGACTAGTGACTATAAAACTGAAAATAAAGATATCTCCAAAACTATTGCTGTATATTATTCAGATGTATTGTACTGGTGCTCATTATGAACCTGTGTTTGACCTGAATCTGTGCACATGTATATGAACATTAAATCTGCAATCCGAATGAGTCCAAACAAACCTTGTTCTTAGCTTAAATACACCCTTAATCATGATTCTTCCATTCAAATGCAAATCTCAGTGATTTATTTGAGGCGTAAAATGTGTATCGTGAACTGTGAACATTTGTGCTGCTTGTTTCTAGGTTGAAGATCAACCAAAGTATGAAGATAATCTGTACATGTACATCTACTTCGTCATCTTCATCATCTTCGGTTCATTCTTCACACTTAACCTCTTTATTGGTGTCATCATCGACAACTTCAACCAACAGAAGAAAAAGATAAGTGTTCTCTGTGTTTCATTAGAACATTCAACATGTTCCTCTCTGTAAAATTCCTGCCTCTGAACTCGTGACTCTGAACTGTTGGGGAATCTCTGTATAATGTAAACTTTTGATCTGATGATTTTCAATCAGCATCGTCATTAGCTTTTGTCAGCGTTTGTTAAGGAGCTGGGATCTGTTCCATTTTACTACTTGTATTCATTTCCTTCACAATTCTACTTTAACATGTTGCATTTGAAGGTGGTTTCTCAAAAGCCCCTGAAAGATCTTTTATTTGAACAAAAGTGTTTCAGAAGTGTTCATCATTACCATTGGAGTTTTTCAGGTTGTAACCAGTGTCATTTTCTCCCTATACTTCGGAGGTCAGGATATCTTCATGACAGAAGAACAAAAGAAGTACTATAATGCTATGAAAAAATTAGGCTCAAAGAAACCACAGAAGCCCATCCCCAGACCACAGGTACCAAAACAAACAGAAACTAACCACTGCACATAAACACTACAAATACTTTCCATTTATTCCTGTTTTCATCCACATTTTTTTTCCAGAACAACATCCAGGGGATGGTGTTTGACTTTGTCACTCAACAAGCCTTCGACATCTCTATCATGATTCTCATCTGTCTCAACATGGTCACAATGATGGTGGAAACCGATGACCAGTCACCAGAGACAGAGAACATTTTGTACTGGGTCAACTTCGTCTTCATCGTCGTGTTCACTGGCGAGTTTGTGCTGAAGCTCTTTGCACTACGACATTACTACTTTACCAATGGCTGGAACATCTTCGACTGTGTGGTGGTGATTCTGTCTATTGTGGGTGAGTAGAATGAAATGAGGGGGATAGAGATGAAGGGGCAGGACACACAGGGCTGGCTGGAGATTTGGCCAGTGGAACTCATGTCCAAATCAAGATTTTTGTTGCCGTGGCTGACAGGGATGTGTCTAAGAGTGGGCATGACTGAGAGTGGGTGTGGCAGACAGGGACATGGTTGAGAGTGGGTGTGTCTGACAGGGACATGGTTGAGAGTGGGTGTGTCTGACAGGGACATGGTTGAGAGTGGGTGTGGCAGACAAAGACATGGTTGAGGGTGGGTGTGTCTGACAGGGACATGGCTAAGAGTTGTGTGTGGCTGTCATGGATGTGTCTGAGAGTGGGCATGACCGAGAGTGGGCGTGGCAGAAAGGGACATGGTTGAGAGTGGGTGTGTCTGACAGGGACATGGTTGAGAGTGGGTGTGTCTAACAGGGACATGGTTGAGAGTGGGTGTGGCAGACAGGGACATGGTTGAGAGTGGTGTGTCTGACAGGGACATGGCTAAGAGTTGTGTGTGGCTGTCATGGACGTGTCTGAGAGTGGGCATGACCGAGAGTGGGCGTGGCAGACAGGGACATGGTTGAGAGTGGGTGTGTCTAATAGGGACATGGTTGAGAGTGGGTGTGGCAGATAAAGACATGGTTGAGGGTGGGTGTGTCTGACAGGGACATGGCTAAGGGTTGTGTGTGGCTGTCATGGACGTGTCTGAGTGGGCATGACCGAGTGGGCGTGGCAGAAAGGGACATGGTTGAGAGTGGTGTGTCTGACAGGGACATGGTTGAGAGTGGGTGTGTCTAACAGGGACATGGTTGAGAGTGGGTGTGGCAGACAAAGACATGGTTGAGGGTGGGTGTGTCTGACAGGGACATGGCTAAGAGTTGTGTGTGGCTGTCATGGACGTGTCTGAGAGTGGGCATGACCGAGTGGGCGTGGCAGACAGGGACATGGTTGAGAGTGGGTGTGTCTAATAGGGACATGGTTGAGAGTGGGTGTGGCAGATAAAGACATGGTTGAGGGTGGGTGTGTCTGACAGGGACATGGCTAAGGGTTGTGTGTGGCTGTCATGGACGTGTCTGAGAGTGGGCATGACTGAGAGTGGGCGTGTCAGACAGGGACATGGTTGAGAGTGGGTCTGTCTAAGAGGGACATGGGTAAGAGTTGTGTGTGGCTGTCATGGACATGTTTTAGAGTGGGCATGACTGAGAGTGGGCATGGCAGACAGAGACATGGCTGAGAGTGGGCATGGCTCGATAGTAAAATAGATGTAAATCCTGATACACAAAAAAAAATGTCCTTCTGAACATGATCTTTCTGTAAAAGTTACATGATTTAATTTGCTTGACTATGCGTTCTGTTTCTCGTATCTCAGGTATGTTCCTGGCAGACCTGATCGAGAAGTACTTTGTGTCACCGACTCTGTTCAGGGTGATCCGCCTGGCTCGAATCGGTCGCATCTTGCGCTTAATCAAAGGAGCCAAGGGTATCCGGACTTTACTGTTTGCCTTAATGATGTCACTTCCTGCCCTGTTTAACATCGGCTTGCTGCTCTTCCTGGTCATGTTTATCTTCTCCATATTCGGCATGTCTAACTTCGCATATGTGAAGCGGGAACTTGGCATCGACGACATGTACAACTTTGAGACGTTCGGTAACAGCATGATCATCTTGTTCATGATCACCACGTCAGCAGGGTGGGATGGTTTGCTGGCTCCCATTCTCAACTACCCACCTGACTGCAACCCTGAGAAGGAGAACCCAGGAACCACAGTGAAGGGCAACTGCGGCAACCCATCTGTGGGAATCTTCTTCTTTGTTATGTACATTATTGTGTCCTTTTTGATTGTTGTAAACATGTACATCGCCATTATTCTGGAGAACTTCAGCGTCGCGACAGAGGAGAGCGCTGATCCGTTGTGCGAGGACGACTTTGAGTCCTTCTATGAGATCTGGGAGAAGTTTGACCCAGATGCTTCACAGTTTATCACCTTTGCCAAGCTGCCAGACTTTGCAGACACACTGGAACATCCTCTTCGTGTGCCGAAGCCCAACATCATCGAGCTCATCGCTATGGATCTCCCTATGGTTAGTGGGGATCGGATTCACTGCTTGGACATCCTGTTTGCTTTCACCAAACGCGTCCTGGGCGACAGCGGTGATCTGGATATGATGCGTCAGCAGATGGAGGAGCGCTTTGTGGCAGCAAATCCTTCCAAAGTGTCCTATGAGCCGATCACCACCACGCTGCGACGTAAGCAGGAGGAGGTTTCAGCCGTGATAATCCAGAGGGCGTACCGCGCTCACCTCAGCCGCCGGGGTTTCGTCTGCAAACGCCGACCTGCCAACAACAAGCTGGAAAACGGAGGGACAAATCAGGAGAAGAAAGAAGACACGCCCTCTACAGCATCCCTGCCATCTTACGACAGTGTAACCAAGCCTGAGAAGGAAAAGCAAGATGACAACAACGAGGGGAAGGGTCGTAAGGAGAAGGGCCGGAACCAAAAAGATGTCAGGGAATCGAAGTGTTAAAGCTGGACACATGGACAGCAAGAAAACCTCACGATAATGAATTTAATAACTAATCTCAAGCAAGACAAGCGGAAACCTTGAATCAGACTACACAGATACGTGTACAGATTAATTTCATTTGCAAGTAAGGAAACGTTATATTTAAAAAAAAAAAAAGATCTGCAAATTAAAGGACAAGACAAAAAAAATTGTTTACAAACTTCACAGGTGTACGAATGCGACAGAGAGCATTGGGGTTTCTTCAGTGCTTGACTCTTTAAAGTTAAACCAAACATAATCAGCTTCCTGTGTGACACTGTTGCATCAAAACTCAATCAGATGGGATCTTTTCACCGAGGACTGATACTTGATTATCGCGTATTAGAGGGCTACACTGCACTTCAGGACGGAACTTGTTGCTTTTATATATATATATATATATATATATATATATATATATATATATATATATATATATATTTAAGGAAACCAAGGAATAAAAAAATAATAATAAATCACAGCATGGTGTGTCGTTCCCCACATCTGGAGAATCCCGTGCTGATGCGTTTATGAACA
>NC_060884.1:35027472-35039972 GCF_014805685.1 Silurus meridionalis | reverse complement strand
AGGAGAGATGCAGTGGAGTTTTTAACCAGATTGTTTAACAGGATTTTGGAAGGTGAGAAGATGCATGAGGAATGGAGAAGGAGTGTGCTGGTACTGATCTTTAAGAATAAGGGAGATGTGAAGACCTGCAGTAACTACAGGGGAATAAAGTTGATCAGTCACACCATGAAGTTATGGGAAAGAGTAGTGGAAGCCAGGCTGAGAGAAGAGGTGACCATCTGTGAGCAACAGTATGGTTTCATGCCGAGGAAGAGCACCACAGACGCCTTATTTGCTTTGAGGATGTTGATGGAGAAGTATAGAGAAGATCAGAAGGAGTTGCATTGTGTGTTTGTGGATTTAAAGAAAGTGTAGGACAGGGTGGTGAGAGGAGTTGTGGTATTGTATGAGGAAGTCTGGTGTGTCAGAAAAGTATGTGAGGGTGGTGCAGGACATGTATGAGGACAGTGTGACAGCAGTGAAGCGTGCAGTAGGAACGACAGACTGGTTCAAGGTGGAGGTTGGACTGCATCAAGGATCGGCTCTGATGGAACGGTTGAAGGAGTTCCATGAAGGATTTCCATGAATGTCGAGAATGGACAGGATTCCCGACATTCTTGACAATCCTGTCCCGAATCCTGTCCATGATGTTTAACTGGAATATTTTAAATAAGCTAAGAGAGAAACCAGGACATATGGACATTATTCCACCTGAGATCACTGGATCTGTTCTGCAGTTACACATCAAAATATTCAATTCAATTCAATTCATGTTTATTTGTATAGCGCTTTTAACATTGAACATTGTCTCAAAGCAGCTTTACACAGATAATGTGGTGATTAAACGTAAATATGTTCTTTGTAAGTATGTTTGTCCCTGATGAGCAACTGTGGCAAGGAAAAACTCCCCGAGATGGCATAAGGAAGAAACCTTGAGAGGAACCAGACTCAAGAGGGAACCCATCCTCATCTGGGTTGCACCAAATGTCCATTTGAAGCAGATATACAATGTTGCGGGGTACAGTGATGATGATCAGAAGCAAAACTGCACTCCCGAGTCAGTGCAGCAGACCGCCGACACCAACTACAGTCCAATCCGTCCTCAAAGCACCCGTTCTACTCCGGAATTACATGATATGGAAATACAAATAGTACATTTAGATCATTGGGCAGACACGCTTATCCAGAGCAACTTACTACTGCACAGCTGATGGTTAAGAGTTGTAATCAAGGATGCAGGATTGGGAGTTTGGTGGTCCAAGATCCATGAGGTTAAACTCAGGAACCATGAAGATTTGTACTGTAATTGATATAAACAATCTGCTACAGTGGTTAGGGCTTTAATCACCATGAACAATTTTACACCCAAGTCTCCATTAGTGAACAGTAGAAAACCCTTAACAATGATGGAACTGTAATTAGAGACAGCTTGGTGTGAGGATGATTCCACATCTACATTCTAAAGACTGTAAGTAATATTAACAGTATAAGAGCCAAATAAACATTTAATTACTTGTATATTTATTATACAAATTTATACATTGGTTTTAGAAACAGGACAGTCTTCTTCTTCCTCTTTTAATTCTTCTTTTCTTCTTCTATTAATAAGAAGTTCAATATCAGTACTGGGAATTACACAGCTGCATCTGCTCCTCTGTACCATCATTATCAGCATGTTCACGTGGGTAACCCAGGAAAAAACTTTTCCATTGAAGAGGTTTTAAAGTTTGAATATTTTCTCATTAAGATGGAAGTCAGTAAGATGAACAATTTTCTAACTTTTCTGTACATCCCTCAAAAACACACAAAACTCCAGTGACCTCTGAGAATGCCTGTTCAGTTTGTCAATGTGTGTGTGTGTGTGTGTGTGTGTGTGTGTGTGTGTGTGTGTGTGTGTGTGTGAGAGAGGGTGGGGGATTTGTAGATAATAGGACATCTGTCACCCTGCATGCTGACACACAGGATCTTCAGGAGTGGGGGTTTTGTTCTGAAGAGCGAAAAAGATGAAGCAGATGCAGCAGATGAAACGGACACCAGGCTGCAGTTTAGATCTCACTTTTTTATTCCCTTTGAGTTTTATATTTTAGAGTTTTAATAATCTGAAGTTCAGATTTTTACTGGTGCAAGTAAAGATCTCCAATTCTGTGTGTTGGTAAATTAGATCATCAAAAAAAACAGCTATAATTTTTATTCTGGTACAAAATAAGAATATTAATATAATGTAATACTGTAGAGTTTATGTTTTGTTTATGTGCTGAAATCAGAAAATACACTTATTACATTTATATTTATGGGCTTCAGTAGACTCTCTTATCCAGAATAATGTACAGTTTATAAGCGTTAAGGGCCTTGCTCAAGGGCCCAAGAACGGGAGCTTGGTGGCACTGGGATTTAAACTCGCAACCTTTCCTATAAAAAGTCAAACTTCCCCAGATATTGTAAACGCCAACACTTCCCCAGATATCGATGACATCATTTGAGTGACTTTGTATACATAAAAGCAGTTGAGAGTTAAGGGCCTTGCCCAGGGACCCCACAATGACAGTTTATTGACCTTCTAGTCACTTCAATTCGCTGTTCTGTCTATCTTTCTGAACACCCTGAGTGTTTTAAAGTGAGAGATATATACATGTTCTGTTTGTTTCTATTTAAGAAACTCAAGGATTTGCTTTGACCAAACAAATCTATGAATGTCCATATGTTCCACGCTATTATTTTTAAAAACCCTTAGCATAAAGAACAGCCTTAAAATTAATTATTTCAATATTTTGATTAATATAGTAATTATTGTTAGTATTATTCCACCCTGAAATCAAATATAAATCTTTTAAATTGTGCTTCGATTCGATATGAAAAAGAACCAAACAAAAGTTGCATTTATTAGTACAGATTTTATTTTATTTATAAACACTGCCAACATCCATTTATCACACCGCATATTCAAGAGAAAAAAAAATCAACGTACAAGCCTATGAGGTAGTGGGCTTTTTTCTTGACAAGTATTTAAACAAAAAACAGACAAACTTTTATTATTTTACACATAAAAAGGAACACATTGCAGCATTTGTGACCCGTTTGTGAATCCAGTTCATGTTCCATTTCATTTTTATTAATCAAAGTAGATATAAAGATGTAAAGATCAAAAACATTTTTACGTATTTAAAAACAGAATAGAAGAAATAGGAAAAGTTTCATATCTTTCTGCTATTTTATGTAATTAAAAAAACACCTTGTGATGAGATTCATCTGATCAGATTCGATGAACTTTTAATTGTAGATAAAAGCTTTGCTCTATAAGTAGGTAAGAGTGTCTCTGTGTCTGATTCTGTACCAGAAATGACTCAATGAAAAAGTGTTTCATGTAAATAGATTCAGAAAGACTGATAAAGGCTAACAATTCTCAGCTCAACATAAACAATATTAAACCATTAAAAAAAACAACACATACACACACACACACACACATACACACACACACACACGCAAAAAACCCATGCATTTCTGAAGTTTTTTCCGTCGTTCCTGAGATCATGTCGAGACATTCATGATAAACCACCCTCTTTCTGAAGGTTCACTTATTGCATATTTCTCGTAATATTTAGTGCGAGTTCACCTTTAGAACACACACTGTTAAAACATCACAAACTTCTTACAAACAAGACGTAAAACCTTTATCATCTACATTTCCTGAGTATGTTCCTGAGTTTATAAATACCTGGTTATTTACTTCATCTTCAACACAGATCTTTTTCTCCCTCTTTAACTCTCTATCTTCTCCCCCATGCCACTGGAGTTTATTGATTGGTTCGGGGGGATTAGTGCTCGTGGTGGCTTATGCTTCACTACACTGATTGATTACTTACAGAGCGGGGGTTAGAGAACAATAGACAGTCGTAGGAAAAGGAAACGTGGAGCTCTTAGGATACAGACTGTGCTTCATCGTGGTTTAGGAACCTTCTGATGATCTAAGGAGTTCATTAACCTTCTGGATAAGTTCTTGTTTTTAGTTCATGATATGATAGAATAACACGATGGAGGTAAATGTTATGTGATAGAAAACAATTACTGGCTAAACAGAAGTTTGGTGATCAAGTGAAAGTGATGCCATGTTCCAATCTTAAAAGATTCAGGAACTAAAATGGCTCCCAAACTAACTTATCCTCACACAGAGAACTCCAGAAGTTCTCTCAGACAGGAACCAGGATGGGAATTTTTCTTTCACAATATGCTGAAAATATATTTTGCACCTTCCTCTGAAATTAACACTAGACCTGGTTCCTCTGCTCCTCTCCACATATTCTCCTATAAAAATGTTTCTTTTCTAGGTTGTCATGATCAAAAATTTCTCAATTTATAAAAAGGTTCCTTAGTTCCTTAAGATGATTCTGAGGCTGAGATTAACATGCCTCTATATTATAATGTAAAAAGCTCCAAGAACCAACATCATCACCACATTGGGATCAAACCAGGGAGGATCTGCAGGGACTGGGAAATTTCTAAGTACTAATATGTATTGGAGAATAGATATAGATTTTATTGAAGGCTGGTAGTGAAATGAAAACGGACACAGGTTCTATTAGTAATGAATCGTGAAAGTGTGGAAATAAAAACTAAAATTCCTGCAGTGGAAAACGATTATGTGGAGATTTACAGTAGAAATCTGGGAATTACAAAAAGTGATATTTAGCTTAAATTCCCAATGTTCACCTAAATTCTAATCGAACAGATAACATTCTCTGGTCAGGACTCTCTCATTCTGTTTCAGTAGAGAGTGAAGATATGCACATCAAACCTCCATGACCTCCATGATTTGGGGGCGACTCAGGGGTAGGTGTATTGCTCAGCCCCACTATAAGATGCGACCTCTGGGGGCTGTAAATAACTGCTCTTTCTCACCAGGTCTACCTTCATGTCTGGTCTGAAGGGCTGAAGATCTGCGTTGGTGTTTGCGATGCTGTTGCTGATGGGATGCTCACTGTTCTCCCTCGCTGTAAAGGGTGACACGCTGGTGCTTTTGTTTTGATCGAATCCAAAAGTCTTGTCATGTTCCTGGCACTCTTCGGCTCGTTTCGGAGGCGGAGCTGTGTGGGCGCTATGAAGGCTACTGCTCAGAGGTGGTAGGAGGGAAGGAGAACTTGAAGTAGTTAGACCTGGGGGATAGGTGTAGACTGGAGCAGGAGGTGGGTAAGTTGGAGTTAAGGCAAAAGCTGGCTGGTGCAAGTAAGTGGGTCGAGGGTACAAGTGCGACCCGCTGTAGGTGGCGGTATAATCCTGAGATATGGCCCCATTACTGAATTGCTCTGAAAGGTTACTCGAACCTTTTACTCCATCGATCCCATCTGGGTTGTAGCCATAGACCAGGCATCCTGGGCAGGCTCACTTCTCCGAAAGGTGCCGGGTTCCGGGTACACCGGACTGAAGGAATACCTTTCTGCATAGCGCTTCAGCAGGGTGGAGGCGCTGAGGGCGCTGATGTCGTCGGAATAGCCGGAGAAAGCAGGATTGCTGGGCTGCGGGTATGAAACAGGCTTCGAGTGAGCTGGAGTTGACGTGGTGGACGTGATATCATAGTGTTGCTCCGCCCACTCAGACGACCAGTGCATCTTTACCACATCTGGCAGGATGAGAGGTAAAGTAATTACGTGGAGAAGGAAGATAAAGAGACGACATGGAGGTTAGTCATATTGTGGGATTTCAGTCTCAGAACCTCGAAGTACGATAACTAGCTAGTTTAGCTGAAATATAGAAGGTTCCAGGTTGCACAGAATCATTACCATATCAGATGTGATTAGCTCCACTAAAATCCTAATTTTGCCAATTTTCGATCTAATGTGGCCCCGCCCATAAATTGGTTTTAAAAGAAAATCTCAATTTTTCGAAAATTCAATAAAACAAATTTGAATTTTGTGTTCGCGAAACAACAGTACGTGGCTATGTTGCTATGGAAACAAAAACTTATCAGAATGAGCTTGTTAATATAAAAAAACATGAACCTTTGTCAGAGCTGCTGTTATACAGAATTACTCAACAACTTCTGACCAATCAGAGTCCAGGAATTGTGTGTATAATACAGATTTGTTGGCATATTGTGTGTATCCTGTGCTCCTCCCCCCAACCCCCCAAAAAACCCTGACTATGGAATGCCAGGAATTCAGCCTGGGATCTATTTACAAAGAGAACATCCTCTGGACACACACACACACACACACACACACACACACACTAAATGTTCCCCAATGAATATTTTTATAGCATGCGTAGTTATCATTTAAATTGACGATTATATCATTATCACAATTATTTAGATCACCATACTCAGTTGTGAGATATCACCAGTAACCATTTACACATTTACACATCAGTTATGTTCACAATCAGCTGCTTCAGTGTTTATATTTTGGTACTTGTTACAGGGTTGCGCTAGAATTATAATCTAATCAACAGTATTAAATAAAAGGATTATTGCAGTCATTCAGAGCTTTTGAGAACATTTCATTTCTCCTGTTTTAATTAAACCAGACAGAAACCTGGGAAGAAGAAATCAGTGACTTTCAATTTTTTAAAGAAATAAATGTTTTATTTTATTATTTCAGAAGAATTTAAAATAAAAACTCATTTTGGTCTCTTAAGATTTTAAAAGTCTTCACTCTTCAGTCTCCTTGTATACACTGCACTGTCTCAGCTGTTAACGTCATCAACCAGAACACACACACACACACACACACACACACACACACACACACACACACACACACACACACAGTGTAATGAATGACCATTATGGTGTGTTGGACTTTGTCTCAGTGTGTGTAAGATGATAGTGGTGTGTGTTAATGTGTTTTACAGCCCACATGTCCGAGAACACAGAAGAAACTTTTACCCCTTTAATATCCCTTCTTTCTTTCTTTTTACGGTGATATACATCTCTCTCTCTCTCTCTCTCTCTCTCTCTCTCTCATATATATAATAAATCTCTGTCTCACTGCTTTACTTTGATCTGAACAAAACCACTGATGTTAAGAACCTCATGTTTCTATGGACACACACACACACACACACACACACACACACACACACACACAGTACAGATATCTCACCTCCTCATTTCCATGCATCTCCACACAAACATAGCAGAATGTCCAGGTCCACGCTGACACACCAGACCACACCGTCCTCCTCCTCTTCTTCCTCTTCCTTCTGCTGTTCATTCACTCTCTTACTGACACATTCCCCACATCTACAGCCCTGCCCCCACGCCACAATACCCCCACCCACCCACACTGTCCTACCCCACATCCCCACCCCACACTGACCCTCCCCACACTGACCCTCCCCCTCCCTACGGTCGCTTTTTACCTAAAATCTGTTTCAGCTCTGTTCAGGGGGAACACAAGGTCTGTAGAAGTAACCAGAGTTGCCAGATCCATTTTTTCACCACACACACACACACACACACACACACACACACACACACACACACACACACACTTTACATAAATTTTTGTGTGTTAAAGTGGAACGTCACACTCTCAGATATTTAAAAAATTGTATCCCTATTTTTATACTTATATATTACTATTTGTGCTTTTATCATTTAATTTAAATTCAATTTATTTTATGTTTAATTTATTTTTTATGTTGTACTCTGTTATTACAAATAAATTTGATTTGATGTCAAATTGATTTGAACTCAGTCTTTACTTATTTGCATCTAAATGTAAAAAAAATCGTGGGACAAAATACACATTCGTGAAAGAAAATGCGAAAAATGTTTTTAAAAAGATTAAATTTGATGAAGTTCAGCCCTAAACTGAGCCCCACCCACAGTCGGTCAGAGGAACACACAGACATGCTGTTGAGGGGTAAAAGTTTATTTTCTCCATGTGTCAGATCCTAAAAGTTAGATATTGAGATGATGAGATGTTTCAGATGATGAGATCAGTAAGAGGGACTGTGTGCTTTTAACCCTTTCAGCTCCTCGTTGATTACTCCAGAGCATCCTGCAGCCTGAGGAACATCAGACACCACAATCAGCCTACGTCACATATACACCATATCATCTATTTAATTATATGTTTTGTGTGTGTGTGTGTGTGTGTGTGTGTGTGTGTGTGTGTGTATGTACCTAAATCCTTCAATCTGCAGTTATCAACCCCCTAATTAAGAAACCTGACCTTCACCCTGTCAGCTGTCCAACTACAGTCCAATATCAAACCTCCTCTTTATCTCCAAGATTCTGGAAAAGGTTATAGCACAGCAGTTCTGCTCACATCTACTGAGGAATAACATTTATGAAATGTATCAGTCAGGATTTTTCTTATAAACCACACAGTTATGGAACAACCTTCCAATCAGTGTTCAGGACTCAGACGCAGTCTCAGTGTTCAAGTCGAGGCTGAACACATATTTATTTAGTGGAGTTTCTTTTCTCTCTCTCTCTCTCTCTCTCTCTCTCTCTCTCTCTCTCTCTCTCTCTGTCGAGTTAAACATGCTCCTGAGGTTCCAGTGACCACTGTTCCTGCTCCTTTCCTCAGATCTGCCCACTTTGACCTGGTCTGCCTTTGGATGATGTTCTCTTCGATTGGTGGCGACTCTGTGCAGCTGGAGATGTTTCACATTTGGACTGTAGTTAATGTCAACAGTCTGCTACACTGACTCAGGACTACAGTTTGCTCTGATCTCCATCACTGCACCTCAACATCGTTTATCTGTAATAAATGGACATTCGGTGGAACCCAGATGAGGATGAGGTTCCCTCTTGAGTCTGGTTCCTCTCAAGGTTCCTTCCTTCTGCATCTCAGGGAGTTTTTCCTTCACCACAGTCTCCACCGACTTATTCATCAGGGACAAACTTACACTTATAAACAACATCTTAATTTTTATCTCCACATTATCTGTGTAACGCTGCTCTGAGACGATGTTCATTATTAAGAAGATTGTGTATGTGTTTCAGTGTGTGTTTTTTATGTATGTGTTTGCGTTACAGTGTGTACATGTATATATGAGGCAGTGAGTGTGTAAGTGGTTGTGTGTGTGTGTGTGTGTGTGTGTGTGTGTGTGTGTCTATCCTCACTTTAAATCTTCTCCATCCAGCAGTATTTTGTAGGTGGAGATTTCTGCCTCAAGTTTCATCTTCATGTTGAGGAGGTTTTGGTATTCCTGCCCCTGCTCTGTGATCTTTGCCCTGAGCTGGGTCAGTTCTGCCTCCAGCTGCATCACGATGCGGTTATATTTCTCCATCTCAGTGTTGGAGTGCAGCTCCGTGTTCCTCAGCGTGTCCTCCAGAGATGCTTTCTAACACGCAATAAACACTGCATTAACTCTCTAACGGGATAAACACCGCGTTCACTTTCTAACACGCAATAAACACCATGTTAACTTTAACATGTGATAAACACCACGTAAAATTTCGAACATGTGATAAACACCACGTAAAATTTCTAACATGTGATAAACACTGCGTTAACTTTCTAACGTGATAAACACCGTGTTAACTTTCTAACATGTGATAAACACCGTGTTAACTTTCGAACACGCAATAAACAGTGTTAACTTTTTAACATGTGATAAACACCGTGTTAACTTTCTAACATGTGATAAACACCGTGTTAACTTTCTAACATGTGATAAACACCGTGTTAACTTTCTAACGTGATAAACACTGTGTTAACTTTCTAACATGTGATAAACACTACGTTTACTTTCTAACATGTGATAAACACCATGTTAACTTTCTAACATGTGATAAACACCACGTTAACTTTCTAACATGTGATAAACACAGTGTTAACTTTCTAACATGTGATAAACACCATGTTAACTTTCTAACATGTGATAAACACAGTGTTAACTTTCTAACATGTGATAAACACCACGTTTACTTTCTAACATGTGATAAACACCGTGTTAACTTTCTAACATGTGATAAACACTGTGTTAACTTTCTAACATGTGATAAACACTACGTTTACTTTCTAACATGTGATAAACACCATGTTAACTTTCTAACATGTGATAAACACCACGTTAACTTTCTAACATGTGATAAACACAGTGTTAACTTTCTAACATGTGATAAACACCGTGTTAACTTTCTAACATGTGATAAACACAGTGTTAACTTTCTAACATGTGATAAACACCACGTTTACTTTCTAACATGTGATAAACACCGTGTTAACTTTCGAACACGCAATAAACAGTGTTAAATTTTTAACATGTGATAAACACCGTGTTAACTTTCTAACATGTGATAAACACCGTGTTAACTTTCTAACATGTGATGAACACTGTGTTAACTTTCTAACATGTGATAAACACAGTGTTAACTTTCTAACATGTAATAAACACCACGTTTACTTTCTAACATGTGATAAACACCATGTTAACTTTCTAACATGTGATAAACACCACGTTAACTTTCTAACATGTGATAAACACAGTGTTAACTTTCTAACATGTGATAAACACCACATTTACTTTCTAACATGTGATAAACACCATGTTAACTTTTTAACATGTGATAAACACCAAGTTAACTTTCTAACATGTAATAAACACCACGTTTACTTTCTTACATGTGATAAACACCATGTTAACTTTCTAACATGTGATAAACACCATGTTAACTTTTTAACATGTGATAAACACCACGTTAACTTTCTAACATGTAATAAACACCATGTTAACTTTCTAACATGTGATAAACACCATGTTAACTTTTTAACATGTGATAAACACCACGTTAACTTTCTAACATGTAATAAACACCACGTTTACTTTCTAACATGTGATAAACACCATGTTAACTTTTTAACATGTGATAAACACCACGTTAACTTTCTAACATGTGATAAACACCATGTTAACTTTTTAACATGTAATAAACACCATGTTAACTTTTTAACATGTGATAAACACCACGTTAACTTTCTAACATGTAATAAACACCATGTTAACTTTTAACATGTGATAAACACCACATTAACTTTCTAACGTGTTAAACACCACGTTAACTTTCTAACATGTGATAAACACTACGTTAACCTTCTAACACGCAATAATCACTGTGTTAACTTTCTAACGTGATAAACACCGCATTAACTTTTTTAAATGTGATAAACACCGTGTTAACTTTCTAACACAATAAACACCACGTTAACTTTCTAACATGTGATAAACACCGTGTTAACTTTCTAACATGTGATAAACACAGCATTAACTTTCTAACACGCAATAAACAACGTGTTAACTCCTTAACATGTGATAAGCACCGCGTTAACTTTCTAACATGTGAGAAACACCACGTTAACTCTCTAACGTGATAAGCACCACATTAACTCTCTTACATGTAATACACACTACGTTATCTCTAACGTGATAAACACTGTGTTAACTCTCTAACACGCAAAAGCATGCAGTACAGTAAACACCGTGTTAACTCACTAACCGAATTAACACTCTGACGTGATAAACACTATGTTTACTCTCTAAAACACGATAAACACCATGTTAACTATATTAAACGTCATCTTATTTCATTAGGAAAAATTTACTGTATTTTGAATACGTTCATTTATATTGTGATTTCTCTTATTTATTGTGTTGTTTGTAAATTTAAGGGAAATTATTGTGTTATTTATTATTCAGAAATGTTGTTGTGTAAGTTTTGGCGCCCTCTGCTGCCTGTTACATAAATAACAGTTGAACGATTTCATTCAAAAAAAGTTTAGTTCCAGCAGGGGGCGGAGCTAATTTCAGGGCCAGAAAAAAACACTTGCACAACCACTGCATAGAAATATTTAAAAGTTTCTGCTTCTTATCATTGTTTACAATCCTTTTCATTTATAAAAAAGGACTACACACACACACACACACACACACACACACATACACACCACTTTGTGGTGGAAATTTGAAACACTTTTCTCCAAACAAATGTACAGCCGTTTGTTTTGTATGTTGTTATTAGTTTATGACTACATCATTCTTAGAGAAATATCACACACGGATGCATAGTTACCAGGCTTTGCTGTGATGCTAACTCGATCTCCAGCGTCTGAATTTGTCTTCTCAGGTCGTTCATCTCCACCTGAGCTCCTTGTAATGCTTCTGTGTTCTGAGACACCTGAACCTGGACATCTGCTATCTACACACACACACACACACACACACACACACACACACACACACACACACACACAGAATTAAACACAATTTTGAGAGAGAAGATAAGTGCTGTTGAATGTAGTCAGCAATCCACCTGGTTTTCATGCCACATTTTCAGGTCCTCAGCGTTCTTCATGGCCAGTTTCTCATAATTTGCTCTTATTTCCCCCATGACCTGAGCGAGATCCTGTCCCTTCGGAGCGTCTACGTCCACCTGCACACCCGAGTGCGCGATCTGATTCCGCATATCTGCCACTTCCTGTTGGGAAAATGATAAAAGTGGTGTATAAGAGAAGAAGAACAGAGAGAGATCACAGAATTTCAAGAAACTCATGGAAAGATCTGCCTTCAGT
>NC_060884.1:34872472-35022472 GCF_014805685.1 Silurus meridionalis | reverse complement strand
GGTAAAGTTTGGTGTTCCTCAAGGATCTGTTTTGGGCCCACTGCTTTTCTCTTTATATCTGCTGCCTCTGGGTGAAATTAACATTAGTTTACCATCATTTAAAAATGTTGAGGAGTGTGTGATGGACATTAGACAGTGGATGTTTGTTAACTTCCTTTTGCTAAGTTCGGGAAATCAGAAGTAGGTTTATTAGGACCACATGCACAAGCTTTCTGATCACACGATAACTGTGGAAGGTCTTTCTGTCTCCTCATGTGCACAATAATAATAATAATAATAATAATAATAATAATAATAAGAGGCTGAAGGCGTCCCAATGCTAAAGCTGAACAACGGTTTCAGATGAGTGGAATTCGAGGATTTGATTAAAGTGATATTTGAAGCGTGTGAAATGTTTGCACTGGTAAAAAAAGAATACATTCGGTGGATAAAAGCAACACTTTATTTTCATTCAAAAGCTCGACATGACAACAGTTGGAGGTGAACAAGTGCCGGAGGAAGAGAAATGTGAGGAGCCTACAAAGTGTCTCTGAAAGCTGATCTGATTTTCTCTCCCGCCCTCCTGTCCTTCTCCCTTACTTCATTCTCTTTCTTCTTCCTTTCTTTGTAAACTCTTCCATTTCTCTTCCTTTATTTCCATTTGTTGAACTCTTTCCATTTTCCTTATTTTTCTATCCTTTTCTCTCATTTTTGTTGTCTAGGCTCCGTCCTCCCTATTCTTTCACTCTTTTTTTTTCTATCCATTCTCCACCCCCTCTTTTTCTTTGTCTCTTTCTGATCACTCGCTCTTCTTGATAAATTTTGTTGTTTTTTTCTGGCTTTTATACATTTAAAAAAACGTTAATCTTTTATGGTATTATTTTTGCTGTACTGGTCTGAATCCTGTACTGAACCAAATCCTTTACTGGATCTTGTACTGACTGCCGTACTGGATCCTGTACTTATCTAAATCCCACACTGAACTAAATCCTGATCTGAATCCTGTACTGATCTGAATCATGTATGGGTCGGAATCATGTACGGGTCCGGGTTTGTGATTGCTTCCAGGTTAAATCTCAGTGTTGGGTGTTTGAAGTGTTTAAGGCTGTCACATTGTTTAGTTTAGTTTTAAATCACAGACTTCCCACTGCTACAGAACATCTGATTACCCAGAGTTTTCTGAAACATGGTTTTGACTGGATTTACAACACTGGATATTCTGAAGAAAAAAGTCAGACACACAACGTCCTTGTTTTCCAGTCGCACAGAGGAACAGAGAGAAAGAGAGAAATGTGTGACTGTGAGTCATATGCCATACCACACACACCCACCCACACACACACACACACACACACACACACACACACAGAACAGAGAAGTAAGATGTTCAGTTCTTTATTAGTTTTTTATCTCCTGAAATGAAAGAGCATTAGAACTTCCTCATGACAGCTGTTTGTGCTGATTTAATGCAGATGTTCGTTTCCTTGGCAGCAGTTTTTACTGAAACTTTTATATTCTGTGGTTCTCTCAGGCTTTTTTCTTTCCTGGAGCTCCACCCATTTAGACACCGAACTGCCAACAGCATTGTGTAGCATGCAAATAAATCGCTTTTGGGGGGAAGGGAGAGAGAAGGACAGATGAAGAAAAAGAGGGATAGAGAGAGAAAAAGAATGAGGGAGAAAGAATCTTGAGAGAAAATTAGAGGGAAAGAGGGAGAGCCAAAGAAAAAGAGAGATAGAGGACTCTTCTCAGAGCTCTCCTCTCGGGGTTCTCCTATCAGGGTTCTCCTCTCATGGACACATTCATGCTGATTGTTATGAAAATGCGTTTACGTAAATGTAAATGACTTCAGTTCCATGAAAAGGTATTTTGCTGCCAGTTTTATTATTCCAAATTGGTCACAATTAATTTTTTAGATCTTCAAACAAAATGTAGGTTTTATCTAACAAACATGACTTCATTTATTCCAACTTGCTATGACTTGATCAGATATAAAGATTGAATCAGTAATTGGGTTGATTTAGATTAGACACCCCATAGGTAAACATTACTAGGAGAAATGTAACGATAACCAAGAAGTTTCTTCTCACATTCTTTGGAAACACCTTGATGGAGCCCGAACACCAGGCTGGTTTACATCAAACACAGCGTTCCTCAATAAGAACCTAAGTGATGCATTGAGAAGGTGAAATAAGGCAGTAGTCTTTGCTGTCTCAGGATCTGAGTGACTTTCCATGATGGCCAGAAATCAGTCTGTGATCTGAAGCTTAATTGGGTTTTAAGGCAAGTCAACTGCTGTGCAAGAGCTCATTCATTTCTAAAGGGCTTAAAAAGATATATTTAAGGTTTTGTAGATCCCTACACAAAGTCCTGACAAAGTCCTTACAGGGGCAGCTTGTGATCAAAAGCCCCTTTGGGGTGGCTGAGTTACAGCCATGCTGCAATAAAGTGTGGGCCAAATTTTCCAGTCAGCGCTGTGGAATCTCCAGTTAACATAGGCTTTTGTTTGAAAGTTGTTGGTGCCAAAGATGGAACAACCAGTTATAAAGTTTTTAGACGGCAAGTACTGGTTGACATTGGAGAAGCAGGTGTTTCCTCACCTGGTTTTGTATCCAATAACAGAGGACATCTGGACAGACAAATATTTTTTTACAGCCCAGTATTTCAATGTAGTTGTTTTTAGATAACTCAAGTGCACTACGCTCAAATATTCACAGGAAGTATGAACTAACGCTCAGCTCAGCTCTCGTGCCATCTAGTGGTAGAACATGTGCAGTGCATGAACAGCAGCTCCACTGAGTACACGATTATATTTTTCTTTCCTCCATCTGACAAACGTATATGATTTGGTCAATACTGTCTCCCAAAACTGAAAAGTATAATTCATTATATACAAACACTGAACTTCACAGGAGAGGAACATAAAGTGGGGAGATGGAGTAGCGAGTAACTCCACATACAGTACAGTATGTGGACAAACATATGTGGACACCTGACCTTAAGATTGGTATGTGCTTCTTTTTAATTCAACATGTAGTCTCCATTTGCTGTTATAATGAGCGCCACTCTTCTGGGAAGATGTTCCACTAGATTATTTGGAGATTTGTGTGAGATTCCTTCATCAAGTACGGATGTAGGTGAGAAGGTGAGGAGGCCTGGGGTGGAGTCAGTGTTCACATTCATTCATGTTTAGTAGGTATGGAGCTCTATAGCAGGAGATCTTCCACTCCAACCAATGGAAAGGTCATGGAGCTGGCTCTGTGCACACGGGCATATTCAGGGTTTGGGTCTCCTAGTTCAAGTAAAGGCAATATTTCACGCTCCTGAAGCCAAAGACAGGTACACAGCAACGAAATGAATGCATGGTCACAAAACCACTTTCCAGTGTTCTTCCTCTTTTTGTGTGGGTTTCCTCCCACTGTCCTACAGCATGGAAGGAGGTGTGAAAATTAGAGCTTGACCGATTCTTCAGTTATGCCAGTTACACCAATAGTTGATTGCTGGAACTATCGACAAAAATCCAAACAGATAGTTTTTCCAAGTTGCGTTGTACAGTACGAGAGCGACCTCTAGAGGTGAATCACTGACACCATGTGCTCTATAAGTATCTTTATTAATTAATTTAGCATGTAATTATTTAGAGTGTTACTTTGTGTTTCAGTTTCAATAACAATGAATATATTAATGTTTATTTAATTTTATCACATTTCATAATTCAATACTGCTTTTTTAGTTTTGTAATAAAGGTCAGTACTATTTGACATGGAGTGTTATGTTTGTTGTTAATCCAGTATCCAATCCATCGCTTGGTCAGTCGGTGAATACAATCCTACATCGCTATCAGTATCAGTAAAATTAGTCGACCTCGAGTGAATATTTAAGAATGAGTTAGTGTGTGTACATGATGCCCTGTGATGGAATGGCATCAGGTCTGTGATGAAGCCTTGGGCCCATGAACAGCTCCAGATCCACCAGAACCCTGAACACTCACTTAATAATAACAGACAAATGAGAATGGATAGAGAATTATTAAGACATTTATTATAATATATTAAATGTAGTGTTATATGTATAGTGTGTTTAACAATGGACCGTGTCCTAAATCATGATCCTCCTCCTCAACACTGAATGTCCATTCATTACAGTTCCATCATTGTTAATGTTTGCTCCTGTTCCCTGAAGGAGACTCGAGTGTAAAACTGTTAACGCTAAATGCGATTCTGAACCACTGTAGCAGACTGTTTATTTGAACTACAGTCCAAATCATCTTCATGGTTTCTGAGTTTAACCTTCACAAGAACCTCATTAGGACTCAATATTTGGGCTTAAATCATACTTTTGCAATCTGATGATCACAGAATAAACGTTTCTAAACTATGTTCATAATGATGTTTGAAGGGATGATAATGAGATCCTGAGGTACCAGTGATCCTGAAACCCTTCTTCTGGATGGAAACTGGAAACCACTTGCTGCTGCTGCAGATGATTCACATGAACAACCTGATGATACACAAGATCATGGTGAAAGGTAAACAGGTAGTAACTATGACAACGCCGTCGGATCAGAGTAAATAAGATCAGTTTAAAACTCCACAGTGAGCAGCTAATAACCTCAATAATAATGGAACTATAATGAATAAATCTCTGGTGTGTAGATGAGGACGAGGTTCCTCAGGTTTCTCTCAAGGTTACATCCTCATATCATCCCAGTGATTTTCCTCGCCTCATCATCTCTGGTTTGCTCATTATAGATAAACGTATTTAAATAACATTTTTTCCCAAACTGAAGCAAATCAACAAAAACAATTACTTAAGATCATCAGATGTTTCAGCAAAACCTGCACTCATCCTTTTCACTTTTAATAACATTTCCACAGTAATATAACAACAGCTTTATCTCATTGAGTCATCGTGGAGGAACGTTCCAGAAGATCCCATCGGTTTCTGTACACAGCGACACGAACCAGGCACCTTCTCATTCCACGTGATTTCATTACCTTCTGATTAACCAGCGTTTCTTCCATCCTGGGTTTTCTGAGGTCACAACATTCTGTTGATCTTCACGCAGTATGAATTTGTGAATTTGCACCAACCCTGAAGTGTGGAACATGCTGAAGCTTTATCTTTGTATTGAGCATGTGTGAACGTGGTATGTGTGCTGTTCACGTGAGTATGAACCGGAGGTCAGAGGATCCACCAACATGTTCCTGATCAATCAATCAATTATTTATCATTTATCTCGTTTTTAAATAAGATCCATCCAAATTTCTAACCATCACACACCAGAGCTGTTTGACCATTCTGTTCTAATGGAAGGTCATGATTCAAGGTCAAATTCCAGGTTCTCCAAACTACCACTGCTGAAGGCCCTAAACCATGAAGCTCAGTATGTAAATGAGATCGTTGCAGGTGGCTCGCTCTTATCGGAAATGTTCCTCCAATCGTTCAGTGTCGAATGTTTTTGCCTTTTAGAATTCTGTTGCATAGAAACAAAAGGTACATGCAGGTGTCTGAAAAACCATGAAAGTCTCCATGCTTCTCACAGCCGCTCTCCGTGTAAATGTATTGGCGCATGCATTAGTGGCGTCTTTCTCGCCGTTCACACCATGCATCATAAAGTTATCAGAAAGCAAAATCCAAACATTTACTACCAGTATGTTATTCTAAGATATTTGACCCAAAAATGATGGGGCCCTCAAAACTACTCAAAACTGAGATCATGGTCTACTCCATGATCTCATAGTGCTGTAATGTACATGTGATGTACACTGATCAGGAAAACATTATACCAGCATGATGCTATAACATTAACATTATAACACTGAGTGGTGAAGTGAAGAACACTGATGATCTTCATCATGGCTCCTGTTAGTGGGTGGATTTATTTATCAGGCAGCAGGTGAACATTTTGGTTCTCAAAGTTGATGTTAGAAGCAGGAAAAATGGGCATAAGGATTTGAGGAGTTTGATAAATTGTGACGTCTAGATGACTGGGTCAGAGCATCTCCAAAACTGCAGCTCTTGTGTGATGTTCCTGGTCTGCAGTGGTCAGTATCGATTGGTGCTCCAAGCGAAGAATACTGGTGAACCAACGAAAGGGTCGTGAAGGATGAGGCTCATTAACGCACGTGTGGAGTGAAGGCTGGTCCCACAGACGAGCTCCTGTAGCTCGAAATGCTGAAGAAGTTCATGATGTTGATGCTCGATGGGTCATGACTGTTTTAGCAGCAACAGCAGACCAACACGATATTATGCAGTTGGTCTATCACTATGGTCTTATGACTGATTAGTTGAGAACAGAACTTAGTAACTGTCACTCTTCCTGTGGAGATCCGCAAACCTGCTCGCTCAGGGTCACGTGGACGTTCTGGTGTCGCCGCAAATTCCTGTGGGTCCTAAAGCTCTTCCCACATTCTGAGCACGGATATGGCTTCTCCCCCGTGTGGATGCGCTGGTGCTGCTGGAAATTGCTGTAACTGGTGAAGCTCTTGCCGCAGGCTGAGCAGTAATACGGCTTCTCCCCGGTGTGAATGTGTTGGTGGAGCTGGAGGTCAGTTCCTTGGGTGAAGCTCTTGCCACACTCTGAGCACTGATAGGGTCTTTCTCCGGTGTGAATGTGAAGGTGCTTCCGGAGGTTCCCCCTCTGGGTAAAACTCTTCCCGCAGTATGAGCACGGGTATGGTCTCTCTCCCGAGTGAATGCGCTGGTGCTGTTTGAGATTACTCTTCCCGACGAAACTCTTCCCGCAGTGCAAGCACTGATACGGCTTCTCCCCCGTGTGAATGCGGAGATGTTGCACCAGAGTTCCCCTCTCGCTGAAACACTTCCCGCACTGTGAGCAGTAATAAGGACGCTCTCCGGTGTGGAGGCGCTGGTGGATCTGCAGGGTTCCTACACGGCTGAAACACTTCCCACACTCTAAACAGCGATACGGCCTGTCTCCAGTGTGAATGCGCAGGTGTTGTTGGAGGTGCGTCGTCTGATTGAAGCTCCTCCCGCAGTCCGAGCACTGGTACGGCTTCTCTCCCGTGTGGGTTCGCTGGTGCTGCGTCAGGGTGCTCTTCAGGCTGAAGCTCTTTCCACAGTGTGAGCACTGATACGGCTTCTCGCCTGTATGAAGGTGCAGGTGCTGTTTCAGGTTGCACTTTTGACTGAAACACCTCCCACACTCCGAGCACTGGTGAAGATTTTTCTGGATTTGACTGGGAGAACTGATCTGAAGACCGCTGGAGCTTTCTGTGGGATCTGGATCTTCACATTTAATCTCATCTACCTTCATCTTCTTTTGATGTTTAGGTTCCTGCAGAAGTTAAATAAACAGGACACAGGACAGGTGGACGGAAAGCAGAAGAAGATTCCACTTGGATCTAGATTGGAAAGATAATAATAAGCCACACTGCTGATTTTTTATAAACGGACACAGAGCTCTTGACTGGCCTCAGATGGAAATGGCTAGATCTTCTTGAAGTTGTACAGGAGGAACCTGTACCAAGTCGGGTGTTGTGAGAGGAGGAAGACACCTCTGTAGAGAGATTTAACCGCGACCCAGGGATATAGACTAAGCCGCGAGTCCTGATGAGGCAGGAGTGAACCTGGACCTCTGGATTCACATATTTGACCTGGAGAACAATCTAGAAGAGTTCAGACACCACTGAGGTCTCTGTCTGCCTAAGACTTGAGAGAACATGGAGGAAACGTTTTTGAGCTTTAGAAATAAAACTACAACAATGTTCACACATTCACCTGCAGGCTGTTTGTTTTCTACATCTGGCGTCAGTGGTTAGATGTGGGAGTCTCCGGGCAAATATATCCGGAGCAACTCCGTGGAGGCAGGAGAGAGCATGTGACAGGGGAATGCCAGTTGTGCCGCAGGATGACAAACGTTACTATGGCAACCGGCAGCAAGAAAGCAGCATAAGGGGTTTTATCCTTTCACGGACACATCCTCCATGATTTGTAGAAGATCCTGCAGTCCATCTACTGTATCATGGTACAGGCTTCTCGTCCTTCATTCACACCTGTAAACAGTCTTAGATTATTATCATGCCAAAATAATACACAGTCTGTACAGATAAACAACTCTGGAATGAATAATCACCTCAGAGACCTGCAGAAAATAACGTTCCTCAACATATACTGCTATTTACCTAGCATCAACGCTAGCGCCTCAGATCACCTGCTAACTAAACTACAGCTTAAGCTAAAGATACTTAATTTATAATCATCTCCATTTTAGTAATCAATTAATCAATCAATCAACCAATGAATCAATCAATCATGATCTATACACTGTCCTGCATAACAAGGGCTGAGTCCCAAATCAGTCCTGATTGTGTATCGGCGCTAGTGTAGACTCTGTAGTGCACTACGGAGTGTGTAGTAAACAGCGCTAGTGTAAACTCTGTAGTGCACTACGGAGTGTGTAGTAAACAGCGCTAGTGTAGACTCTGTAGTGCACTACGGAGTGTGTAGTAAACGGCGCTAGTGTAGACTCTGTAGTGCACTACCGAGGGTGTGGTAAAAGGCGCTAGTGTAGACTCTCTAGTGCACTACGGAGTGTGTGGTAAACGGCGCTAGTGTAGACTCTGTAGTGCACTACGGAGTGTGTAGTAAACGGCGCTAGTGTAGACTCTGTAGTGCACTACGGAGTGTGTAGTAAACGGCGCTAGTGTAGACTCTGTAGTGCACTACGGAGTGTGTGGTAAACGGCGCTAGTGTAGACTCTGTAGTGCACTACGGAGTGTGTGTAAACGGCGCTAGTGTAGACTCTGTAGTGCACTACGGAGTGTGTAGTAAACGCGCTAGTGTAGACTCTGTAGTGCACTACGGAGTGTGTAGTAAACGGCGCTAGTGTAGACTCTGTAGTGCACTACGGAGTGTGTAGTAAACGGCGCTAGTGTAGACTCTGTAGTGCACTAAACGGCGCTAGTGTAGACTCTGTAGTGCACTACGGAGTGTGTAGTAAACAGCGCTAGTGTAGACTCTGTAGCGCACTACGGAGTGTGTAGTAACGGCGCTAGTGTAGACTCTGTAGCGCACTACGGAGCATGTGGTAAACGGCGCTAGTGTAGACTCTGTAGCGCACTACGGAGCGTGTGGTAAACGGCGCTAGTGTAGACTCTGTAGTGCACTACGGAGGCGTGTGGTAAACGGCTAGTGTAGACTCTGTAGTGCACTACGGAGCGTGTGGTAAACGGCGCTAGTGTAGACTCTGTAGTGCACTACGGAGCGTGTGGTAAACGGCGCTAGTGTAGACTCTGTAGTGCACTACGGAGCGTGTGGTAACGGCGCTAGTGTAGACTCTGTAGTGCACTACGGAGCGTGTGGTAAGCGCTAGTGTAGACTCTGTAGTGCACTACGGAGGCGTGTAGTAAACGGCGCTAGTGTAGACTCTGTAGTGCACTACGGAGCGTGTGTGGTAAACGGCGCTAGTGTAGACTCTGTAGTGCACTACGGAGCGTGTGGTAAACGGCGCTAGTGTAGACTCTGTAGTGCACTACGGAGCGTGTAGTAAACGGCGCTAGTGTAGACTCTGTAGTGCACTACGGAGTGTGTAGTAACGCTAGTGTAGACTCTGTAGTGCACTACGGAGTGTAGTAAACGGCGCTAGTGTAGACTCTGTAGTGCACTACGGAGTGTGGTAAACGGCGCCAGTGTAGACTCTGTAGTGCACTACGGAGCGTGTAGTAAACGGCGCTAGTGTAGACTCTGTAGTGCACCACGGAGTGTGTAGTAACGCTAGTGTAGACTCTGTAGTGCACTACGGAGCGTGTAGTAGCGCTAGTGTAGACTCTGTAGTGCACTACGGAGCGTGTAGTAACGCGCTAGTGTAGACTCTGTAGTGCACCACGGAGCGTGTGGTAAACGGCGCTAGTGTAGACTCTGTAGTGCACTACGGAGCGTGTGGTAAACGGCGCTAGTGTAGACTCTGTAGTGCACTACGGAGCGTGTGGTAAACGGCGCTAGTGTAGACTCTGTAGTGCACTACGGAGCGTGTGGTAAACGGCGCTAGTGTAGACTCTGTAGTGCACTACGGAGCGTGTGGTAACGGCGCTAGTGTAGACTCTGTAGTGCACTACGGAGCGTGTGGTAAACGCGCTAGTGTAGACTCTGTAGTGCACTACGGAGCGTGTGGTAAACGCGCTAGTGTAGACTCTGTAGTGCACTACGGAGTGTGTAGTAAACAGCTAGTGTAGACTCTGTAGTGCACTACGGAGTGTGGTAAACGGCGCTAGTGTAGACTCTGTAGTGCACTACGGAGTGTGTGGTAAACGGCGCTAGTGTAGACTCTGTAGTGCACTACGGAGTGTGTGGTAAACGCGCTAGTGTAGACTCTGTAGTGCACTACGGAGTGTGTAGTAAACGCGCTAGTGTAGACTCTGTAGTGCACTACGGAGTGTGTAGTAACGCGCTAGTGTAGACTCTGTAGTGCACTACGGAGTGTGTAGTAAACGCGCTAGTGTAGACTCTGTAGTGCACTACGGAGTGTGTGGTAAACAGCTAGTGTAGACTCTGTAGTGCACTACGGAGTGTGTAGTAACGCGCTAGTGTAGACTCTGTAGTGCACTACGGAGTGTGTAGTAAACGGCGCTAGTGTAGACTCTGTAGTGCACTACGGTGTGTAGTAAACGGCGCTAGTGTAGACTCTGTAGTGCACTACGGAGTGTGTAGTAAACGGCGCTAGTGTAGACTCTGTAGTGCACTACGGAGTGTGTAGTAAACGGCGCTAGTGTAGACTCTGTAGTGCACTACGGAGTGTGGTAAACAGCGCTAGTGTAGACTCTGTAGTGCACTACGGAGTGTGTGGTAAACGGCGCTAGTGTAGACTCTGTAGTGCACTCACGGAGTGTGTAGTAAACGCTAGTGTAGACTCTGTAGTGCACTAGTGTAGGGAGCAGAAACCCGTTTAGGATTGAGCCACTGTTAGCCGAGCTGAAGTTACCTTGATGTTTCCAGCAGAACGCAGTGAAGCTCCTCAAATTCAGCTCCAGCGGATCAGATGGAAGTGTGGAGGTAAAACCCTGTCAGAAATATTGGAATGGAAAGATGATTAGTAGAGTCCGAGATCAGATCATCAATCAGCAACACTGCCGCACGCCTTCTTCTATTCCTGTAACACAACGCGACCTGGACGCTCACAGCGACACCTACTGGAGCATCTGAATATTACACACACACACACACACACACACACACACACACACACACACACACACACAAGAAAATGGTAATAACATAAATATTTTATCTGACTCGCTCATTGGTGGATAAATGACAAATTCCTAAATTAAACCTGCAATTTATTTATTTCTATTTTAACATCCATTATTAAACGTGCGGAGGATCCGCTGTGGCGACCCCTAACGGGAGAAGCCGAAAGAAAGTTTTTTTTTTATTAAACACTATACAAATATAACTCAATTAATGGATTGTGATGATTATAAATTATTGGCCTCGTGTTCCATCAACAAGTACCAGTTAATCAGGGTTTACTAAGATCGAAGTTTAAGTTTGATCTGCAAATCCATACACGATTTGACCAAAAGTATGTAGACACACCGAACTTTCCATACATATGTGCTTCTTTTACAAACACAATTGTTTTGTTCGTCTTTGGATGCAGCACCTTTAAATTTTCCCTTCACTTGAACCAGGAGCCCCAAACCTATTCCAACATCACAATACCCCTGTATACAAATCCAGCTTCATGAAGTCAAGTCAGGTCAAGAGGCTTTTATTGTCATTTCTACTATACACTGTGGTATACAGTAAAAATGAGACAACGTTCCTCCAGAACCCTGGTGCTACACCAAACAACACAACACAAAGTGCATAGAGTGCAACCGAGTGCAAACAGTGCAGATGAACAACAGTACAGACAGACAGACAAACAGTAAAGAAAGACAGACAACACAAGACAGTGTGAGACAATACACATAACACAAGAGAGCGCCGAACAGTAAACCTACTGTATACTCTGAATATGCAGTACTGTGGAAAGAGAACTATAAAAACTATAACCGAGATTAAATATAAACAAACACAATGCAGTGCAGAAAACAGCAGCAGCAGCAGTCAAGAGGAGCAAAAAACAGCTGCTCATGATGCTCTTAATGGTCCCTCTGTAGAACATGGTCAGGATGGGGGATGAGCTTTCCTCAGCCTTCTCAGGAAGTAGAGACACTGCTGGGCTTTCTTGGTGATGGAGCTGGTGTTGAGTGACCAGGTGAAGTTCTCCGCCAGATGAACACCAAGTAATTTGGTTCTCTTGACGATCTTCACTGAGGATCAATTGGTGATCAGTGGAGAATGGCCGCTCTGTGCTCGCCTGAAGTCCACAACCATCTCTTTGGTTTTGTCAACGTTCAGAGACAGGTTGTTGGCTCCACACCAGGCTGTTAACTGGTTCACCTCCTCTCTGTATGCTGACTCATCATTTTTACTGATTAGACCAGACATGGGCAAACTACGGCCCATTCTATTAATTTTATTAAAATAAACCTGGTTCAATTTATCTTTCCCCTGTAATGCCCACGTTTCCCCAAAAGATGTCGCACTTCAGCTACATTGACCTTGTTCGCGTGTATTACTCTCTTCTTCTCTTATGAGCCCTTCTGCAACAAAATAAATGAATTTAATTTAATGCATTTGGAAAACAATTTGTACAACTGAGCCTTGCATATTCATGCTCAGCTACATGTTACAGGCCAAATCTCTAATGTAATACATACATATATATATATATCCTGGCCCGGCCCCTCTGTCAAATTAAGAACCTATTGTGGCCCGTGAGTCAAACAGTTTGCCCATCCCTGGATTAGACCCACCACGGTCGTGTCATTGGCGTACTTGTTGATGTGGTTCGAGCTGGGCATTGCTACACAGTTGTGAGATGGAGGTGGAGATAGCATCATCTGTGGAATGGTTTGAACGATACGCATACTGCATGGGGTCCAGTTCGGGTGGAAGCTGCGTCTTGATGTGCCTCATGATGAGCCTCTTGAAGCACTTCATCACAATGGGTGTGAGTGCTACGGGACGATAGTCATTGAGGCAGGAGACTGTAGACTTCTTTGACATGGAAGATAGTCGTCGTCTTGAGGCACATATGAACAACAGCGCTGCTCAGGGAGATGCTGAAGATTTCGGTGAAGACATCCACTAGCTGTTCTGCACATTTTATAAGCACTCTGCCAGGAACGTTGTCTGGTCCAGCAGACTTCCGTGGGTTAACTCTGCATTGAGTTTTCCTCACTTCAGCTGTGATTAGACAGAGCACCTAGTCAGTGGGAGGAGGGATGGTCTTCCTCGCCTTCACGTTGTTCTGTACCTCAAACCGGGTGTTGAAGTCGTTCAGCGCATCTGGGAGAAAGGCGTCACGGTCACAAGCAGGTGATGTTGTCTTGTAGTTTATGATCGCCTGGATGCCCTGCCACATGCGCCGGGTGTCTTCGCTGTCCTGGAAGTGGTCGTGGATTCTCTTAGCGTGTTGGTGCTTCACCTCTCTGATGGCACGGGACAGTTTAGCCCTTGCTGTTCTTAAGGCCGTCTTGTTCCCTTCTCTGAAGGCGGAGTCTCTGTGTTTCAGCAGCGCACGCACCTTAGCGGTCATCCACCACTTTTGGTTGGAGCGTGTAGTGATGGTCTTGAAGATGGAAACGTCATCTATAATATTAAGCCTATTACAATATGATAAAAAACGTGAACTAGGTGTGGAATGGGATGTTCAAAAAGAAGCACCTAGCAATCTTATGCTCAGGTGTCCACAAACTTCTAGCCATATCCTATATATTGTTAGACCAGAGGGGCCCAAATGTTTTCCTATAAAAGGGCCATAAACCGAACCTGAGTGACAGCTGTGGGCTGAATGTAAATGTTGCATTATAATATATAAACTGTATTATATTAAAATGAAAGTTGCAATGTTTCCTCTCATTTATTTCACAATATTTATACATAAATACAAAACATTACTCTGTAATCTGCATAACTAATGCAGTTTAATTATTCAGTAAATCTTATAGTGCAATTAAAACATAGTTCTATATGTAGTACAGTAGAGTTCAATGTCTAATACAGATAATCAGATCCTCTGCAATACAGCCTGTAATATCAGTGACCTCTAATCAATAACACGAAGCTGCTCCTTATTAGTCTTCTTTTTTCCAAATGCAATAATACCACTTCACTTAATTTCAGCTTGAAAATAAAACCAAAAATATTATTTTAATGTTAAATTAAAAATAAAGATCTCTGTTAGTGGCATTTCTTTCATTTTGACTTATTCTCATAATGGCACCGAGGGCCAAAGCGAGGGTCACCAGGGGCCATGGATGTTTGCAGTAATTATATATTTATCCAGACCAACGCCTGAACCACCATCTTGAACCATCGAACCAGATCTAAATGCGATTTTTTAAGCCAGGTAATAGGAGGGTTGCAGGTTCAAGCCCTAGCATTGCCAAGCTGCCACTCTTGGGGCCCTTGAGCAAGGCCCTTAACCCTCTGTGCTCCAGGGGGCACTGTTTCATGGCCGACCCTGCGCTCTACACAGTAGAGTAGTAAATAAATTTCACTGTTTTGTAATGTATATGTGATAAATAAAGGCTTTTCTATGAAACAATGTTGAATGATCGTTAATCCCCACAGAGAAAAGCCTCCGCAGAAGGATGGAGGAGGTTATTATATCAGTAAAGAGGAAATAAATGTGGAATAAAATGTTCAGAAAGAGCTATGGGTGTGACTTTTAGGGACCAACCAGTCTCAAACCAAGACGATTGAAATATCCAGTGTCCTAAACACAAGGGATGCAACTGTATGGATGAAGGTAAATGATCTTCAAGATTCATGTCCATCAGACGTTCTGGCAAAATATTAGACTTTTATTTTATTATATCTTTTTTCAAGTCCACGACTAAAGGATACAACAAGGAATTTACCATTTACATTTACGGCATTTGGCAGAGGCCCTTATCCTGAGCGACTTACAACTGATCAGGGGAGGGTTTAGGGCCCTGCTCAAGGGCTCAGCAGTGGCAGCATGGTGATGGGATTTGAACCCGTGACCTTCCGATGTAAAGTCCAATGCCTCAACTATTGAGCGACCACCTCCCATTTATCCCACCTACCACCTCCCATTTATCCCACCTACCACCTCCCACCACCATCCATTTATCCCACCTACCAACTATATATATATATATATATATATATATATATATATATATATATATATATATATATATATATATATATATATATATATAAATAATGCCAAAAGTATTAGGACACCTGACTTTTCCACCCATATGTGGTTTTTCCTCAAAACTAGATGGCTCTGGATGCAGGAGCATGAAATTTTACCTTCACGTGAACTAGGAGAACCAAACCTGTTCCAGCATGACAATGTTTCTGTACACAAAGCCAGCTCCATGAAGATCTGCTTTCCATGGGTTGGATGTGTGTGGAAGATCTGCTACAGAGTTTCAACCCTATTTAACATGATTGAATATGAACACTGACTGCATCCCAGGCTTCCTCATCTCACCTACATCAGCACCTGACTTATACCTGTAGCTGAATGAATCTCCACAAAATCTAAAGTCTTCCCAAAAGAGTGGAGCTCATTATTACAGCAAATGGAGACTAAATGTGGAATGGTTAGGTTCAAAAATAGGCACATACAAATCTTACTGTCAGGTGTCCATAAACCTTTGGTAAGAGAGTTTGAGCTTGTCTTACACCATGATGATATTCATTTATAATAAAAATGGTTAAACCGTAACTCCTTGGGTACTGAGTATAAAATAGTTTAAAAACAGGGTTCCTACACAGTTTTCATTTCAAAATTCCAGACTTTTCCAAACGCAAACTTCCCTAAAGATTTTAAGACCTTTTAAGATATTAACCTTTTGAAATAAGGATTTTAAATTCCAACTATAACATGTATTACATTACAGTCTCTGATCGATGTCAGAGTCAGAATCTCTGATGGTTTCCATGTGTTTAGTCACCAGTTGGGGGCAGCGTACTACCTCACTGGCAACTGCTGCCTCATACTGTAACAACCAACTTTTAGCAGCGCGGAGAGTCCGCTGAGAAACAGCTTGTGTTGAATCACAAGGATAAATACAATTTTCATAAATTTTAATCTAATAAGGCCCACTGCCTCTAATAAAACACTGAGAAAAACACTCTAATGAAGTGGTTAAAGATCTCATTTGGACTCTTGATAAGAATCGGACTAAATGATGACAGTTTCTAGTTGCAGGATGTCCTCGGTCTCAGCTGTGTACATGTGCTTGTGTTGCTGAAAGTTTTTGAGTGTCCTGAAACTCTTGCCACACTCGGAGCAGCGAAACGTTTTCTCCCCAGTGTGAACACGCTGGTGCTTTCGGAGATTGCTCAGCGTAGTAAAATTCTTTGCGCACTGTGAGCAGTAATACGGTTTCTCTCCAGTGTGAATACGTTGGTGGATCTGAAGAGTGGATTTCTGTGTAAAACTCCTGCCACAGTCTGGACAGTGGTACGGTTTATCTCCTGTGTGAATGCGCTGGTGTTTTTGAAGATTGCTCCTCTGGGTAAAACTCATCCCACACTCTGAGCACTGATACGGCTTCTCTCCTGTGTGAACCCTCAGGTGATTGATGAGGAAACCTCTTTCGCTAAACCTCTTCTCGCAGTGTGAGCAGTGAAACGGCTTCTCTCCAGCGTGAATGCGCTGGTGTCTCTGGAGGTGACTCTGGCAGGTGAACTTCTTCCCACACTCTGAGCATCGATACGGCTTCTCTCCGGTGTGAATGCGCTGGTGTTGTTTGACGTGACTCTTCTGGCTGAAACTCTTTCCGCAATGTGAGCAGTGATACGGTTTTTCTCCGGTGTGGATCCGCTGGTGTTGTCTGAGGTAAGTTTTGCGGCTGAAACTCTTCCCACACAGCGAGCAGTGGTGGTTTTCTTTTTGCACTCGTCTGCGAGAGACTTTGGTGTGGAAAGTATCAGATACTAGGACTTGTTCACTACTGCAGCTTTCCTCAGGTTCCAGTTCCTCACATTTAATCTCTTCTGATTGCATCATGGCCAAAACTCTTGATATTCTTTGTCGAGAGAAATGTATGATGTGAGGAAAGAGGAGGAGGCAGGACACCACTCAAATCTGCACCAGAAAAAAAGGCAAAAAACAAATGATCCGTAGATTAATATTTTTAACCAAACAAATTAGAGGTCAAAAGATTTGACCCATATCTACGTTGGATCTTATTTCCCGATAACTGATTAACATACCAATAGTTTTAAAATGGATACTAGATATAAAACAAACACACACACTTCAAGTACATAAAATAAACTTCCCCAGCACAGATGCAACCCGGAAAAACTATCAGTATTGATTTTTGCCAATGCAGATTTATTGGCAAAAAGCTGTCTGGAAACTGCCTGCTATGTGCTTCAGAGTATTTGGGGACATCTAGTGAAAATTCACACCTTCTGCATCCACTTCTCAGCCAGGTATTTAAACTGAGACCAATCATACAATCATCACCACACTTTATCTGAACATCTGATCTTTTACAGAATATATTTCAGGAACGCTTGGCAAGGAGGTAGGAATCAAATTGGGATTTTGTTTCCACTATTTTCTCCCCAGTTTGGTCTTTGGCTACTTCGTACACACTTGATATCTCATGCTAAAGCTACAGAAAATTTGCTTTGATGTTTGTTTTGGAACTGCTGCTTAAGTGGTCATGGTGCAGCATAACACACTCGGAGGATATTGCTAATTTTCTCTTCTTCCTCTACTATCTGGCAAACATTACAGGTTTGTTGCATTCACAGACTCAAGAACAGTTTCCTCCCATCAGATGTCAGACACTAAAGTGTACATGACCATTATGACTTCATCCTGATGTCAGACACTGAACTGTACATTTCCACAAAAAAAATGGTTTTAAGGCAAATGATTTGCCTCAATGCATCGTTTAGTCCATTTAACTACACACATTGTGTTTCCCACGGACCATTATTACCGACGCACCACCCGCTTAACTCTGGAGTGCTCTGGACAGGTAAAGACTCTGCAGGAAGAACAAATCTGAGAAAACAACGAGGGGAAGATTCATATGGAAGCCTGTTTATGCCACATACAAAATGTACGTTTGCCTAATTCTGACTTTTTTTCTCGCATTTTCTCATTTGAATAATCGGTAGAAAACTCGACTAGTAAAATGAGTAATACAGCAGAACACTAAACACTGTGTGTGAAAAGTGTGGAAACCCCGAGTGTTTAATAGTGTTGGAAAGACACATTAATGTTCCTTTTGTTTCTACAACAAACTCAGTAATGCGACGTTCTGAAGACTGACTTTGACCAAACAAATCTATAAATATACAGACTTTATTCTCCATCAGCATGAAGAACAGCTTCACACACACTCAGCATCCGGACACTTCGTTTCTCCACACATTCAGCTGAAATATTTTGCTGTGTCTCTTGTAAAACTCTCCAAAGATGTTCTTCACTAGATGGAGATTTGTTGTTCATCTCAGAGCAGTTCAGGAGGACTGAGGTGCTGTGACTGGGCAGGTGGTTCCATGATAAATATCACTCCAGACGTCTGTTTACTTTCTAAATAACACGTACAGAACTCAGACGTGCGCTTCAGATCATCATCTTGTTGTACAGTCGCTTCCAATGAGCCGCAGTCCAGACGGAACTGCATGGTGATGAAGTGTGGAATGGAGACATGTTGGTTCAGGATTCCTTTCACTTTCCGGAATCTTCACTGATCCTAAACAACCCCAAACCATGAAACTTTCACCTCCACGTGTGAGTGTGGGGGGTGAGGGAGTCTGATTACATCTTCTCTCCTGTTCTCTTCTTCTCCTGTTCTCTCCTTCTTACACAAGTTCTTCTGGTAGAGACACAAACGTCCCATTTAAACTCCACACAACTTTCATCCACTCTCACATTACTGTGTTTCAGGCTTTTACTATAGAAACTAAAGGAAAGTGCATGTGTGTGATATGTGGTGTGTCTCAGAAGATTCTACCATGAGAGAAAGTGAAAGGGTTGGGGGCGGAGCTTGGTGAATTGGGCGTGGCTTCCCGGGAATGTCTGGAATGTCATTCCAGGTTCACATTTTGGTGTAAAGTTCAGTTTAAACTTCATCGCTTTAATTAGTTAATTAATTAATTACAGTGAATTGCTTCCGTTTATATATAATGAGATTAAAATGAGAGAAGGGGCAGAAATTAAACACCTGACCAATCAGACTGGAGCTCTGAACGGCCTTATGGTGTAAATATCAAAATGAATAAATGTAAACTCAGAATAGTGCAGGAATAAAAGTACATTATGAAGCAGATCAAATGATCAGAAGTCGAAGGATATTTCATGAGTTAGACATCTTACTTCTTACCCCTCAGGAGCACGAGTCTGTGTTTTAATCACATTTCTGCTCCAGACAACAATCACAAATCCTCTTACAGGAGGCCCATTGTGCTGTTTCACCAGGGCCGGGTCCCAAATCAGTCCTGAGTGTGTATGTAATGCACTACAGAGTGTGTAGTAAACAGCGCTAGTGTAGACTCTGTAGTGCACTAGTGTAGGGAGCAGAAACCCGTTTAGGATTGAGCCACTGTTAGCCGAGTTGAAGTTACCTTGATGTTTCCAGCAGAACGCAGTGAAGCTCCTCAAATTCAGCTCCAGCGGATCAGATGGAAGTGTGGAGGTAAAACCCTGTCAGAAATATTGGAATGGAAAGATGATTAGTAGAGTCCGAGATCAGATCATCAATCAGCAACACTGCAGCACGTCTTCTTCTATTCCTGTAACACAACGCGACCTGGACGCTCACAGCGACACCTACTGGAGAATCAGTGTATTACACTCTACATCCGAGAGACACACTAGTGAGGAGAGTGTGTTGAGAAGATGGAGGGAGTATTTTGAGCAGCTGATGAACGAGAAAAAAAAGAGAGAGAGAGAGAAGGTTGGATAGTGTGGAGATGTGAAGCAGGAAGTGGATAGGATTAGTAAGGAGGAAGTGAGAGCAGCGATTAAGAGGATGAAGAGTCTAAAGTCAGTTGGACCAGACGACATACCAGTAGAAGCATGGAGATGTTTAGGAGTTTGCAGTGGAGTTTTTAACCAGATTGTTCAACAGGATGTTGGAAGGTGAGAAGATGCCTGAGGAATGGAGAAGGAGTGTGCTGGTACTGATCTTTAAGCATAAGGGAGATGTGCAGACCTGCAGTAACTACAGGGGAATTAAGTTGATCAGTCACACCATGAAGTTATGGGAAAGAGTAGTGGAAGCCAGGCTGAGAGAAGAGGTGACCATCTGTGAGCAGCAGTATGGTTTTTTGCTGAGGAAGAGCACCACAGATGCATTATTTGCTTTGAGAATGTTGATGGAGAAGTATAGAGAAGGTCAGAAGGAGCTGCATTGTGTGTTTGTGGATTTGGAGAAAGCATACGACAGGGTGGAGAGAGGAGTTGTGGTATTGTATGAGGAAGTCTGGTGTGTCAGAGAAGTATGTGAGGGTGGTGCAGGACATGTATGAGGACAGTGTGACAGCAGTGAAGTGTGCAGTAGGAACGATAGACTGGTTCAAGGTGGAGGTAAGACTGCATCAAGGATCGGCTCTGAGCCCTTTTCTGTTTGCAGTGGTTATGGACAGGTTGACGGACGAGGTCTGACAGGTGTCTTTGTGAACTGTGATGTTTGTGGATGATATTTTGATTTGTGTTGAGAGTAGGGAGCAGGTGGAGAAGAGCCTGGAGAGGTGGAGGTACACGCTGGAGAGAAGGGGAATAAAAGTCAGTAGGAGTAAGACAGAGTACATGTGTGTGAATGAGAGGGAGGGCAGTGGAGGGGTGCTCCAACAGTGGACCTTTTTTCACCAAGCTGCTTGGCAATTTCCCCGTAGCCCTGTCCAGCCTTGTGGAGGTGTACAATTTTGTCTCTAGTGTCTTTGGACAGCTCTTTGGTCTTGGCCATGTTAGTCGTTGGATTCTTACTGATTGTATGGGGTGGACAGGTGTCTTTATGCAGCTAACGACCTCAAACAGGTGCATCTAATTTAGGATAATAGTAGTGGAGGTGGACATTTTAAAGGCAGACTAACAGGTCTTTGAGGGTCAGAATTCTAGCTGATAGACAGGTGTTCAAATACTTATTTGCAGCTGTATCATACAAATAAATAGTTTAAAAATCATACATTGTGATTTCTGGATTTTATTTTTAGATTATGTCTCTTACAGTGGACATGCACCTACGATGACAATTTCAGACCCCTCCATGATTTCTAAGTGGGAGAACTTGCAAAATAGCAGGGTGTTCAAATACTTATTTTCCTCACTGTATATATATATATACTGTATATATACACACACATATACATACACACACACAACCACAGTTTATAGTTGCAGCTGGTTATTGTGGGAGCTTGAATGAAACATAACACTTCTGTAATATCCATACTTTCCAAAATTTTTTTTATTATTAAATCATATCTTTTCTAAAGATACATCATTGTAAGAATAGTTTATGGACACCTGACCATAGGATTGGTATGTGTTTTTTCAACATCCCATTCCACATTTAGTGTGAGTGCAACAAACTGACTCACTAGCCCAGGACCTCAGAGTTCCTTTGTACTCGGCACAAAACGACCGTGAATAAAGGTCTTGAATCCAAGGTTGTTTGTTTTACTGTTTAATTATGATTTTCAAATAAAAACAAAACAAAATCTTAGGATCTTCACCTTTCTAAACAAATAAACTGTGTAATTCTGTGTAGTTCAAAAGACTGTGTTGCTCCTAAGTCCAGTGGCTTCTGACTGTTTTGCAGGGTTCTATCTTTTTTTTTTTATACCAAATCTAACAGCCAATCAAATTACGTTATACTAGAACTCTTGAAATGGCTTCAACATTTAGTCTCCATTTGCTGTTATAAGAACTCTTCTAGGAAGACTTTGAGTATGTTTATGGAGATTTGTACTCTTTCAGGCACAAGGGTGTCAGTAAAGTCAGGGACTGAAAGTCAGTAAAGTCATAGACCTTTAGTTATTTAATGCCGGAAAAACTAGTTAATGCTTTTTTTTAAAAAAATCTAAAATAGACTATCGTAACGCTTTACTGTCTGGGGTTCTATTACAATTCCAAAAATGTTGGGACACTGTGTAAAATGTAAATAAAAACAGAATTCAAAGATTTACAAATCTTATAATTTTTTACTCACAATAGAACATCAAATATATACCAAATGTTAAAACTGAGGAAATGTAAAATTTCCTGGAAAAAATATCAGTTTAAATTTGATGGCTACAACACGTTTTAAAAGTCTGGAACAAGTAAATGTAATTAAAATCAAACAAATGGAGGAACATTTAGTAACTACTGAGGTTAATTGACAGCAGGTCAGTGAGATGATCGTGGTATAAATAGTGTATTTTAGAGAGGCAGAGACTCTCGGAAGTAAAGATGGGCAGAGCTTCACCAATCTCTGAAAAATTACATCTAGAAAATTGTGTAACAATTAAAGAATGTTTCCAAACATATCTAATGTTTTGAAGAATTTAGAGAAATCTCTGTGCAAAAGAGACGAGGGTAAAAACTCATATCAGATGACTGTGATTTTTCATTTAAAACATTCATGATTCTGTAATGAAAATCACTGCATAGGATCATTCACACCTCCAGAAATCATTGTTTGTGAACACAGTTTGCCATGTGATCCACAAATGTAGGTTGGATTTCTATCATGCAAAAAAGAAGGCATGCACTCATTTAAAATGTACTGTGGCAAAGTGGAAAACCATGGAACCACATCCTCATAAAGGACATTAGACAGTGGATGCTTGATAACTGGATGGTGTTTCTGTCTCAGCGTGTACACCAGTCAAAGACCTTGGTGTGATTATTGACCGGAGTCTTTCCTTTGAGGCTCACGTGAATAATATTACCAGGATCGCCTTCTTTCACCTTAGAAATATTGCTAAAATTAGAAATATGATGTCGTTACAGGATGCAGAAAAACTAGTAGATGCTTTTGTAACATCTAGATTAGACTACTGTAACGCTTTACTGTCTGGGTGTTGGAGTACGTGCAGAAATAAGCTTCAGTTAGTTCAGAATGCAGCAGTAAGAGTCCTCACTAGATCTAGAAAATACGACCACATCAGCCCTGTTTTAATCATCTACACTGCTCCAAATTACATCTCACACTGATTATAAAATACTACTACTGACATATAAAGCACTTAACGCTCTCATGCCGCAGTATCTGAGTGAACTTCTGTACCAGTATGATCCTCCACGCTTACTTAGATCAAAAGGTGCAGGCTATTTGTTGGTACCTCAAATAATGAAGACTCCAGCAGGGGGCAGATGTTTCTCTTATAAACCCCACAGTTATGGAACAACCTTCCAATCAGTGTTCGGGACTCAGACACAGTCTCAGTGTTCAAGTTGAGGCTGAACACATATTTATTTAGTGCAGTCTTTAAACATTAAGACAAACATTAATTTTTACTTACCTCATTATCTGTGTAAAGCTGCTTTGACACAATGTTCATTGTGGAAAGCGCAATACAAATAAACATTAATTAAATTGAACTTTGTAGTAGAAGAGTCTAGGTGCTGAACTTGCCTGCCTGCAGTCTAGACCTTTCACCATGTTAAAACATTTGGTGAATTAGGAAATAAAAAAAACACAACAAAGGACACCCAGAACTGTTAAGCAGATAGAATTCTGTATCAGACACATATAGGACTGCATTCTTCACCCAAAACATCAGCAAACGGTCTCCTCAGTTCCCAGATGTATATATGGACAGATGATGTGATGCTACACAGTGGGAAACATGGCCATGTCCAACTTTTTTGAGATGTGTTGCAGCCATCAAATTCAAAAGGAAGTAAATTTTTCCTTGAAATGTACACTCATTTTAAGCATTTGATATGTTTTTTTTTTATTATTATTATTGTGAATAGAATATGGATTTATGAGATTCACAAATCATTGCATTGTTTTTCTTTGTGTCACACTGTCCCAAACCTTTTTGTAATTGGGGTAGTAAGTGCATAAATAAGCTTCAGTTAGTCCAGAATGCAGCAAGTGTCCCTACCAGAACCAAGAAATATGAGCACATCAGCCCTGTTTTATTCAGTCTACACTGCTCCCAATTACATCTCACACTGGCTTTTCTCTGTTCAGGCACTGAGATGGTGGAATGAACTTCCCCTAGATGTCCCTGGCTATCTTCAAGCGACGATTGAAGACCTACCTCTCCCTGAAACACTTAAATTAGCACTTTCCAAGTTTGCTTTGTAGAATTCAAGATAACTTCTGTGCCAATATGATCCTCCACACCTACTTAGATCAAAAGGTGCAGGCTATTTGTTGGTACCTCAAATAATGAAGACTACAGCAGGGGGCAGATGTTTCTCTTATAAACCCCACAGTTATGGAACAACCTTCCAATCAGTGTTCAAGTTGAGGCTGAAGACATTTATTTAATCGAGTCTTTAGTCAGTAGGTGTTTCTGAGGTGAAGGAGCAGATCTGGAGGGATCATGGATATAGTGTTTTGGTGAACTGGGATATTTGGACGCTGTTGTCTCCCCACAACTACTTGGTCACTCAGGTTTCTTGAGGTTTGCATTTAAACACAGTACACTTCAACAATGACAGAACTGTTTTGAATCGACATTCGGTGCTACCCATATGAGGATGGATTCCCTTTTGAATCTGGATATGTCCAAGGTATCTTCCACATGACATCTCTGAATTTTTCTTAGCCAAAGTTGCCACTGGCTCACTAATTGGGGATAAACTTTCAATTTTTAAAGAAATAACTTGTAAATGTGCTTTTCATTTCTAACAATGTGTATAAGACACTGCTGGTGGACGAGACTGGGTTGGGTTGCTCTTTGGTCGTACCTGCCTGGACACCACACTGACATAAAGGTCTAATGCATAATATAATATGTTTGCCCTTTATGTGGATTTAGAGTCTGAAAAATGACTGAAGTGATCTATTTATTCCCCACACTTTTATCTAAAAGAAATTGTTGAATGTCCTGGATCTCTGTGTAAAGGGGATCGTGTTACTGCACGTTCCTATATCTACTAAAACCCTCCACTATGTGAATCCTCTGGTGTTTCATAAGCTCACTCATACCACAATCTGAACACTGATATGGTTTCTCCCCGGTGTGGATCCTCTGGTGTCGCTGGAAACTACTATGTCTAGTAAAGCTCTTCCCGCATGCTGAACAGTAATATGGTTTCTGCCCAGTGTGAACGTGTTGGTGCACTTGGAGATCGGCTTCCTGGATGAAACTCTTCCCGCACTCTAAACACTTATATGGTTTATCCCCGGTATGAACGTGAATATGTTTTCTGAGGTTACCCCTCTGTGTAAAACTCATCCCGCAGTACGAACACTGATATGGTTTCTCTCCTGTATGAGTCCGTAGGTGTTGTATAAGAATACTTCTCTCTATAAAACTCTTCTCGCACTCTGAGCACTGATACGGTTTCTCGCCCGTGTGAATGCGCTGATGTCGCAGAAGATTACTCTGGTTGGTAAAGTTCTTTCCACAGAGTGTACAGTGGTACGGTTTCTCTCCCGTGTGGACACGTTGGTGTATTTGGAGGTCGGTTCCTTGAGTAAAACTCTTCCCACACTCTAAGCAGTGAAATGGTTTATCTCCGGTGTGAGTGCGCAGGTGTTTCTGGAGGTTACACTTTTGGGTAAAACTCTTCCCGCAGTCCGAGCACTGATACGGCTTTTCTCCAGTGTGAACCCGCTGGTGCTTTACAAGATTGCTGCGCTCAATAAAACTCTTCTCGCACTGCGTACACTGGTACAGCTTCTCCCCTGAGTGAGTGCGCTGATGCCGCTGAAGATCGCTCTGACTCGTAAAATTCTTGCCGCACTGAGAACACTGATACGGCTTTTCACCCGAGTGAATCCGCTGGTGTTTCTTGAGATTCCCGTTTTGACTAAAACTCTTCCCACAGTCTAAACAATGATACGGCTTCTCTCCTGTGTGGATGCGCTGGTGTTCCTTCAGAGTGCTCTTCTGACAAAAACTTTTTCCACAGTTTAAGCAGTGATATGGCTTCTCTGCTGAGTGAACACACTGGTGTTTCTTGAGAGTACCCTTCTGATTGAAGCGCTTCCCACAGTGCAAACAGCTGTATAGCTTCTCTCCATTGTGAATTTGCTGATGTTCCTTAAAAGGTTTTTTTTGACTGAAGATCTTGCCACAGTCTGTGCACTGGTAAATTTTATTTTGCACTTGTCTGTAAAGGAGGCTACAGTGGAAAGTGCCAGATGAGCTTTGATTACTACTACAGATCTCTGTGGATTTCAGATCCCCACATTTAATTGCACCAGAGATCATCCTAGTTTTATATATTGATGTTCTTGCAGGGATAAATTGATGTTCTGTAGGTAGCAGGATAGCAGTAGAAGACTGGACACCACTTCTATCTGGATCAGAAAGAAGGAAAACAGACAACGGATCAATATGTTTTAATAATGCTAAGCTACACAACAGACTCAATGTTTGAAAAGCAGAGTATATGTAAGAAAGTATATGTGAGCATTTTTTGCTTTAGCAACACTGTATATCGCTGTTATATCTACAAATGTAGCTATAAGATGTAGATATGATGCACATATAAGATGCAGGGTATTTTATTTACCCCAGGAATTTACCACTGCTTTACTTTTTGGAGTGTACATACCACCAGAAACTGTGTATGACCGCAATGGTGTGTGCACTGATAAAGTCTAGAGACTTTAAAACAGTCTTAAGAACAGCAAGGGCCAAACGGTCCAGAGCCATCAGAAACGGAAACGGTCCAAGCGCACACATGCCAAGAAAATTTACTGACACTTCCAGGACAGCGGAGACACCCATTGCATGTGGCAGGGCATCCAGTCGATCACAAACTACAAGACAACTTCACCTTCCTTCCAGAGACACTGAATTATGCCCAGTTTGGGGTGCAGAACAATGTGGCGGCAACAAAGACCACCCCTCCTCCCAACAACCAGGTGCTCTGTCTAACCAGGGTTGAAGTGAGGAAAATTCTATGCAGAGTTACCTCACAGAAGCCTGCTGGATTAGACAAAATTCCAGGCAGAGTGCTCAGGGATTGTGCAGAACAGCGAGCGGATGTTTTCACTAACATCTCCCTGAGCAGCGCTGTTGCTCCTATGCGCCTCATGATGCCCACATTAAGTCCCAGCTTTCACCCTTGATTGACCCAATTAGGTTTGCGTATTGTCGAACCGTTCTATGGACGATGGCATCACCACGACCCTCCATCAGGCCCTCACCCACCAGGACAACAAAGACACATATGTACGTATGCCGTCTGGACAAACCAGTTCAGCATTCAACACAATCATCTATATGAGCACCTATATGTTCAGGCCCCTACTGGGCCTCAACATCTCCCTCCGCAACTGGATCCTGGACTTCCTGACTGGTCAGTCAGTCCAGATTGGGAACAGCATCTCCAGCACCACCACACTGAGCATTGGAGCCCCTCAGGGCTGTGTGCTCAGCCCACTGCTATTCCTTGCCGGCACACCAAATTCCTTGCCGTTAATCTGGCAGAGAGCTTCACCTGGTCACTTAACACCAGCAACATCGGAAAGAAAGCCCAGCAGCGTCTCTACTTCCTGAGAAGGCTGAGGAAAGCCCATCACCCCCATCAGTCTCTCTCTCTCTCTCTCCCCATCATCATTGACAATTACAACCACATGCTGCATCCGCAAAGGCAACAGCATTGTGGACAACCCCACACACCCCTCAATCACCCTCCTACCATCAGGAAAGAGGTGCTAAAGCATTTGGGACACTAGAGACAAAATTGTACACCTCCACAAGGCTGGAAAGGGCTACGGGGAAATTGCCAAGCAGCTTGGTGAAAAAGGTCCACTGTTGGAGCAATCATTAGAAAATGGAAGAAGCTAAACATGACTGTCAATCTCCCTCAGACTGGGGCTCCATGCAAGATCTCACCTCGTGGGGTCTCAATGATCCTAAGGAAGGTGAGAAATCAGCCCAGAACTACACGGGAGGAGCTGGTAAGTGACCTGAAAAGAGCTGGGACCACCGTTTCCAAGGTTACTGTTGGTAATACACTAAGACGTCATGGTTTGAAATCATGCATGGCACGGAAGGTTCCCCTGCTGTAACCAGAACATGTCCAGGCACGTTTAAGTTTGCCAATGACTATTTGGATGATCCAGAGGAGTCATGGGAGAAAGTCATGTGGTCAGATGAGACCAAAAAACTTTTGGGTCATAATTCCACTAAACGTGTTTGGAGGAAGAAGAATGATGAGTACCATCCCAAGAACACCATCCCTACTGTGAAGCATGGGGGTGGTAGCTTCATGCTTTGGGGGTGTTTTTCTGCACATGGGACAGGGCGACTGCACTGTATTAAGGAGAGGATGACCGCGGCCATGTATTGCGAGAAACGTGCCAAATCGAATATGCGGGTCATGATTCAGAATTTCATACCGGATCGGTTGAGGCCCGGGTTACCAACGACCGCCACAGGTATCGTTAACCAACAGGGTACCGGTGGAAATTGGGCTACTGTTGGTCGAAGGAGGAGAAGGAGAGGAGGAAGACGTCTACAGAGACGGCAGGAAAAGGAGAAGCGTAGGAGAGTGGAGGTTCAGGTTGGTACTTTAAATATTGGCACCATGACTGGTAAAGGGAGAGAGGGAGCTGATATGATGGAGAGGAGAAAGGTAGATATGTTGTGTGTTCAGGAGACCAAATGGAAAGGGAGTAAAACCAGGAACATTGGAGGTGGGTTTAAACTGTTCTACCATGGTGTGGATGGAAAGAGAAATGGTGTAGGAGGGATTCTGAAGGAAGAGTACAGTAAGAGTGTAGTGGAGGTGAAGAGAGTTTCTGATAGGGTGATGAACGTGAAGCTGGAAGTTGAAGGGATGATGATAAATGTCATCAGTGCTTATGCTCCACAAGTCAGCTGTGAGATGGAGGAGAAGATGGCTGCGCGGCAGTAGCTCGCAGCGGCCTCTCCGGATCCAAAAATAGTGCTTTCGCCATATTTAGCTCGACCTTTCACAATACCTGGACACCAGAGTCAGCTGTGTTCATGTGTACGACCACCAGACACTGCTACGATACAGGCATCATGCAACCAATAATCTGCATGATTATGTTATCAATAACCTTCGTGACCTCGGCTTGCTGCGACCTCCGCCACAAAGACCAGGCCCCCAGCCCTCGGTGTCACCTGATGCCGGTGGCCGGGAGAGGGGACGTCGGAAGCCCTGCTGGAGGACGCGGAAGCGCGGCAAGCGGGCAGGTGTCCATGCTAGGCTAAATGCTAACCCTAGCCGGCCGGCTCTCCCGTCGATTTTGTTTTCTAACGTCTGCTTCCTGGACAATAAACTGGATAACATCCGACTCCAGCGAACCACATGGCGAGAGTTGTTTTCATGGAGACGTGGCTCAGCAAAAGATTTCCGGAAGCCGCCATCCAGCTAGACGGGCTAACCGTGTTTCGAGCCGACAGAAACGCAGCTCTGTGCGGTAAGACTCGCGGTGGTGGCGTGTGTGTTTATATCAACGCGGAATGGTGTAAGAACTCTGTGCTTGTTTCACGCTATTGCTCATCGCTAGTGGAGTTTGTGACTGTTAGATGTAGACCACTTTATTTACCACGGGAATTCACCACTGTTTACATTGTCGGAGTGTACATTCCACACAGCGCTAATGCTAAGGAGGCACTGAGTGAGCTCTACGGCGCTATTAGCGATCTGCAGAATGCTCACCCCGACGGATTGTTTATTATCGCTGGAGATTTCAACCATGTGAATCTCAGGACTGTGCTTTCCTAAACTCCATCAGCATGTGGATTTGCAACGAGAGGAGCGAACACGCTGGATCTTGTTTACACAAACATCCCCGGCGCGTATCGTGCGGAGCCCCGCCCCCATCTCGGATACTCAGACCACTGCTCTGTTATGCTTATTCCAGCATACAGACTGCTCATCAGACGCTCTAAACCGGTTCTGAAACAGGTGAAAACCTGGCCAGAAGGAGCCACCTCTGCTCTTCAGGACTGTTTTGAGTACACTGACTGGGACATGTTTATAGAGGCTGCAACCAACGGCGATTCCATCAACTTGGAGGAGTACACATCATCAGTGACCAGCTACATCAGCAAGTGCGTTGATGATGTAACCATCTCCAAGACCATCACTACACGCTCCAACCAGAAGCCGTGGATGACTGCAAATGTGCGTGTGCTGCTGAAACAGAGAGACTTCAGAACAGGGGACAGGGCGGCCTTAAAAACAGCAAGGGCCAAACTGTCCCGTGCCATCAGAGGGGCGAAGCGCGCACACGCGAAGAAAATCCACAACCACTTCCAGGACAGTGGAGACACCCGGCGCATGTGGCAGGGCATCCAGGCGATCACGAATTACAAGACAACATCACCTGCTTGTGACCGTGACGCCTCCCTCCCAGATGCGCTGAATGACTTCTACGCCTGGTTTGAGGTACAGAACAACGTGAAGGCACGTAAAGGCCTTCTTCCCACTGACTAGGTGCTCTGTCTAACCACAGCTGAAGCGAGGAAAACTCTATGCAGAGTTAACCCACGGAAGTCTGCTGGACCTGACAACATTCCTGGCAGAGTGCTCAGGAAATGTGCAGAACAGCTAGCAGATGTCTTCACTGACATCTTCAACATCTACCTGAGCAGCAACATTGTTCCCACCTGCCTCAAGACAACGACCATTGTTCCCGTGCCGAAGAATTCTACTGTCTCCTGCCTCAATGACTATCATCCCATCGCGCTCACATCCATCGTGACAAAGTGCTTCAAGAGGCTCGTCATGAGGCACATTTAGACCCAGCTTCCACCCTCCCTGGACCCCATGCAGTTTGTGTATCATCCGAACCGTTTCACGGACGATGCCATCTCCACAACCCTCCATCTGGCCCTCACCCACCTGGACAACAAGGACTCATATGTACGAATGCTGTTTATTGACTTCAGCTCAACATTCAACACAATCATTTCTCAGCACCTGATCGAGAAGTTGAGCCTACTGGGCCTGAACACCTCCCTCTGTAACTGGATCCTGGACTTCCTGACTGGGAGACCTCAGTCAGTCCGGATCGGGAACAGCATCTCCAGCACCACCACACTGAGCACTGGGGCCCCTCAGGGCTGTGTGCTCAGCCCACTGCTGTTCACTTTGCTGACTCACGACTGTGTAACAATGCACAGCTCCAACCACATCATCAAGTTTGCCGATGACACGACAGTGGTGGGTCTAATCAGCAAGAACGACAAGTTAGCATACAGAGAGGGGGTGCAACGGTTAACAGCCTGGTGTGAAGCAAACAACCTGTCTCTGAACCAAAGAGACGGTTGTGGACTTCAGGAGAGCATAAATCTCCACTGATTATTGATGAATCCTCAGTGGAGATCGTCAAGAGCACCAAATTCCTTGGTGTTCATCTGGCAGACAACCTCACCTGGAAAGCCCAGCAGCGTCTCTACTTCTGAGTAAGACTGAGGAAAGCCCATCTCCCTACCCCCACCCTGATTATGTTCTACAGAGGGACCATTGAGAGCATCCTGAGCAGCTGCATCACTGCCTGGTTTGGGAACTGCACCGTCTCGGATCGCAAGACCCTACAGAGGATAGTGAGGACAGCTGAAAAGATCATCGGAGTCTCTCTCCCCTCTATCATGGATATTTACACCACACGCTGCATCCGAAAAGCAAACAGCATTGTGGACGATCACACACACCCGTCACACACACTTTTCACACTCCTGCCATCAGGAAAAGATACATTGAACAAGGTTTACCCGTACCTATTTTAATAGAATTTGGTCACGTTCGGCGGGCCGGATTAATAAACCCAACGGGCCGTGTGTTTTTAATTGATGGAATGCAACACGATTGTACACGTCTGCCACACAGTGCAGGTGAACTTGCTGTTTAGAAATGTTTATCTAGCTATATTAGCAAACCTGTTGGCTTGTTATTCAAAAAACGTGTATTGCAGTTCTATTGTTGTACAGACAATAAGTTAGTATGTGTCAGTAATCATCATTTAAATATCTAGATGTTATTTGTATATTTGGCTATATTGTGCTAAAAGAGATCATACAAGTAAAGTGGTAAACTTTAGCTCATCATTGTGTCTTCTTCCATTACAATTATTATTTATATTATTATTATAATTATATTTATTATAAATTATTATTATTTCTATTATTTTTCCATGGAATTAAAATACTGTGATAAAACCTTAATCAATCAATCACAGCATGAAAATGTGATAACCGCCTACTCGCAAATTTCAATCTTTGGGCGCAAATGTGACCATTTTAGTCATAGTCTGGAGCCCTGTATATGCTCCGCTAAAGGTTTGACCTCGTCATAAAAGGACCGTCATAAGGAAGATTGCACAACTAATTCCCTTTCTCACAGCATGCTGCCAACAAGTTTTTACTGCATCTCCCTTCAAGCACAGCCAGATACAAGTGGGTCTCCTGCTACTGGTGGTTTTGAAGAAAAGTTTGTGTCTGATTGTGCTTGAAGGGAGATCAAGTGAAACTGTGATATCGAGATTAGCCACAGAAGTCCAGGAACCTGGATGAACCCCAACCAAATTAATGGAAAGTGTGAAAAAAAGAAAGGATACGCTTATGAGCCAATGTATACAAGCTCATGAGTGAAACATGATGGTGGTAGTGTCATGCATGGTGACTGCAGAAACAGATTCCCTAGACCTATCAGACAACATATCAAGAATGCTGCGCACCATCTGACTGGTAAGCAATCAAAGAAATTCTGAAAGCTGTCCAAAAAAAATAAACTTGTTACAAGTACATGTAAAGCCCATTTCATAGAAACCATGTCTATTCTCCGAATAGAACCATTGAGGAATAAATTCATTTTAGAAATTCCCAGAAAGACTGTTTAACTTAAACAGCCAGCAGCTCTGATCTAAAGATAGGACCAGAGGTCGAGTGATATGGATTTTTCTCTGGCAGATATGATTCAGAGTTTTTGGGATGATTTTTTTCCCCTTTCATTCATACTATATAATAGACGATAAATAAGACACGATAGGAAAGGAACGAAAGGAACATGTTATTCATGCTCTTGTCTTTGCAACTTAGCAGACATTATTGAAAAAAGCTACATGAATCTATTAGTAATGTTTGTGGCAGGTGTAAACACTGCTTGCTTTAGATATTTTTTTACTAGCTTTTCCTGTTTATCAGTTTGGATGCCGAGTGCAGACTACTGCCACCTGTTGGTATGGAAGAGTTATATTCTCTCACAAAAGCATAAAACAAGCACGATTTGGGATGGCAGAGGAGGCGGAGTCACAGCTATTTATAATAATAATAATAATGTAAGCGTCACACAAAAAAAACGCAACACAAATTTTGCACATTAGGAGCTCTTTTAACCAACACAAACCTAGTCAGTCGAATCCATTAATTATTATTTATAGACCCCCAGGGGCCGGACTCTGATTCAAATCCAGCTACTTCCTAATACAAAGTATTTATTGTCTGTGACATTAATATTGATTTTAATAATCAGGAATAATCACATCAGAAATAAACAATTATAAGGAACAAACTTAAAGGCAATAAACGTACACATTCTTTCTGTAACCTTGTTACTGCTGCTTTGGGACCCTGTTAAAAGCGCTATACGGATAAAGATGAATTGAATTTAACTAATGTTTATTGATGATGGAAATCTACATTCTTTCCGAAAATCTGAACTTTCACAAGGACCTAGCTCACACTTCTGATCTAAAGGATAAATCTCAATTGTATAAAAAGATTAGGTTTTCACTGGGATCATCTGTATGATGGTTCCTGAACTTTTTCCTCTGACCAGCACACACACACACACACACACACACACACATTTATTTCTAAGTTTCTTTGACTAATCCGTAACGCTGTTGCGATACCTTTCCATATATTAAATAACTGAAATATTTTGAAAGAAACAACATCTATTCATTAAAGCTACAATCTGTACACACCACAACTTTTTCACTGATACTTGTGAAAATTTTTGGAGAGCAGGAGATCAGCATTTTGACCTTGGAACCATTTGAGGAACATTAGCACACCACATTTACACTCAACACTTCTGTGTTTCCATCCACCATGTATTAATTTTGAACAATCCTGCTGTTATGCAATGCTTCATTGTGCAAAGAAACTGTGCTCATTAAACCGAACTGAAACCCCCAAATACCCCCCCCCCACGTTAGTGAGATCAACTTATTTATTTCTAGAATTATTAGAAACTCTACAGAACAGCAGCAGATGTTTCTAATCCACAGTGTAGTGCAAAATGTAAAAGAAATAGTTAATTACAATCAGCATTAATTAAACAATCAATCATTCATGATCCAAACACACACTAACTTTCACCAGGGCCAAGTCCCAAATCAGTCCTGATTGTGTACTACGGAGTGTGTAGTAAACAGCACTAGTGTAGACTCTGTAGTGCACTACGGAGTGTGTAGTAAACGGCGCTAGTGTAGACTCTGTAGTGCACTACGGAGTGTGTGGTAAACAGCGCTAGTGTAGACTCTGTAGTGCACTACGGTGTGTAGTAAACAGCGCTAGTGTAGACTCTGTAGTGCACTACGGAGTGTGTGTAGTAACGGCGCTAGTGTAGACTCTGTAGTGCACTACGGAGTGTGTAGTGGCGCTAGTGTAGACTCTGTAGTGCACTACGGAGTGTGTAGTAAACGCGCTAGTGTAGACTCTGTAGTGCACTACGGAGTGTGTAGTAAGCGCTAGTGTAGACTCTGTAGTGCACTACGGTGTGTGTAGTAAACGCGCTAGTGTAGACTCTGTAGTGCACTACGGAGTGTGTAGTAAGCGCTAGTGTAGACTCTGTAGTGCACTACGGCGTGTGTAGTAACGGCGCTAGTGTAGACTCTGTAGTGCACTACGGAGTGTGTGGTAAACAGCGCTAGTGTAGACTCTGTAGTGCACTACGGAGTGTGTAGTAAGCGCTAGTGTAGACTCTGTAGTGCACTACGGAGTGTGTAGTAAGCGCTAGTGTAGACTCTGTAGTGCACTACGGTGTGTAGTAAACGCGCTAGTGTAGACTCTGTAGTGCACTACGGAGTGTGTAGTAACGCGCTAGTGTAGACTCTGTAGTGCACTACGGAGTGTGTTGTAAACGGCGCTAGTGTAGACTCTGTAGTGCACTCACGGAGTGTGTAGTAACGGCGCTAGTGTAGACTCTGTAGTGCACTACGGCGTGTGTAGTAACGGCGCTAGTGTAGACTCTGTAGTGCACTACGGAGTGTGTAGTAAACAGCGCTAGTGTAGACTCTGTAGTGCACCACGGAGTGTGTAGTAAACGGCTAGTGTAGACTCTGTAGTGCACTACGGAGTGTGTAGTAAACGGCGCTAGTGTAGACTCTGTAGTGCACTACGGTGTGTGGTAAACGGCGCTAGTGTAGACTCTGTAGTGCACTACGGAGTGTGTGGTAAACGGCGCTAGTGTAGACTCTGTAGTGCACTACGGTGTGTGGTAAACGGCGCTAGTGTAGACTCTGTAGTGCACTACGGTGTGTGGTAAACGGCGCTAGTGTAGACTCTGTAGTGCACTACGGTGTGTGGTAAACGGCGCTAGTGTAGACTCTGTAGTGCACTACGGTGTGTAGTAAACGGCGCTAGTGTAGACTCTGTAGTGCACTACGGTGTGTAGTAAACGGCGCTAGTGTAGACTCTGTAGTGCACTACGGAGTGTGTAGTAAACAGCGCTAGTGTAGACTCTGTAGTGCACTAGTGTAGGGAGCAGAAACCCGTTTAGGATTGAGCCACTGTTAGCCGAGTTGAAGTTACCTTGATGTTTCCAGCAGAACGCAGTGAAGCTCCTCAAATTCAGCTCCAGCGGATCAGATGGAAGTGTGGAGGTAAAACCCTGTCAGAAATATTGGAATGGAAAGATGATTAGTAGAGTCCGAGATCAGATCATCAATCAGCAACACTGCCGCACGCCTTCTTCTATTCCTGTAACACAACGCGACCTGGACGCTCACAGCGACACCTACTGGAGCATCAGGTTAAGTCACTTTTATGTATGTCGTGTTGGAAAGAGTAATAAGATATTTTACTCAAATAAAAGTGATATATACAGTAAATATATATATATTCCACTTCAGTCTATGACTTGAGTCTAATGTGAATTATGCACTTTTGCAGCAAAAATTCTTGGATTCGGACAGTAGATCATTTACATTTACATTTACATTTGTGAGTTATGTATGAGTATATGAATTTATCAGACGCCCTTATCCAGAGCGACGTACAAAAGTGCTTTAAATCTCTAGTAATGAATAAATCTACACTGGTACGCAAGATTACAAACTTAATATAAATATAACTCGAATTCTACAAACTTGAAAAGTGCTAATTTAGGTATTTCAGGAAGAGGTAGGTCTTCAGTCGTCGCTTGAAGATAATCAGGGACTCTGCTGTACGGACATCTAGGGGAATTTCATTCCACCACCTCGGTGCCAGAACAGAGAAGAGCCTTGAAGTGTAAATGCACACATTGAACAACTCCAGCATTTTCCGCAGCGACAAATCAAAATGCTTTGATTGGACACTGCATTTCCAATAAAAGTGTGTGATTGGTTATACCGTAATGCTCAAGTCTAATGCAACATCAGCAGAAATACTCAAATATTACACTTTTCATTCATTTCATAAGACTTGACTTCATAAGACAATTTTCTTACAATTACATAATTGTAAGATATAAGTATTTTTAACCAACCTCAACATGCTTGCACAGGTTTAATGTCAAGTTTTTATAAGCTGTCTGTTCAGTCGCTTTGGGCAAACACAGCTTATAGTGCATAATATAGCTGCTTAATAATTATACCGGATCGGTCGAGGCCCGGGTTACCAATGACCGCCACAGGTATCATTAACAACAGGGTACCGGTGGAAATTGGGCTATTGTTGGCTGAAGGAGGAGAAGGAAAGGAGGAAGACGTCTACAGAGACGGCAGGGAAAGGAGAAGTGTAGAAGAGTGGAGGTTTAAATGTGGGCACTTTAAATGTTGGTACTATGACTGTTAAAGGGAGAGAGGGAGCTGATATGATGGAGAGGAGAAAGGTAGAGATGTTGTGTGTTCAGGAGACCAAGTGGAAAGGGAGTAAGAGCAGGAACATTGGAGGTGTTTAAACTGTTCTATCATGGTGTGGATGGAAAGAGAAATGGTGTAGGGGGGATTCTGAAGGAAGAGTACAGTAAGAGTGTAGTGGAGGTGAAGAGAGTTTCTGATAGGGTGATGAAGGTGAAGCTGGAATTTGAAGGGGTGATGATAAATGTCATCAGTGCTTATGCTCCACAAGTGGGTTGTGAGATGGAGGAGAAGAAAAGATTCTGGAGTGAGATAGATGGGGTGGTAGAAGGTGAACCTAGGAATGAAAGATTGGTGATTGGGGCAGATTTTAATGGGCATGTAGGTGAAGGGAACAAAGGTGATGAGGAGGTGATGGTAGGTATGGTTTTAAGGAGAGGAATGTGGAAGGGCAGATGGTGGTAGATTTTGCTAAAAGGATGGAAATGGCAGTGGTGAATACTTATTTTAAGAAGAAGGAGGATCATAGGGTGACGTAAAAGAGCAGAGGAAGGTGTTGGCGGGGGACAGTGTAGCTAGACAGCATCGGATGGTGCTCTGTAGGATGGTTTTGGAGGTGAAGAAGAAGAGGAGGAGAGTGAGGACTGAAAGAAGAATAAGATGGTGGAAACTGAAGGAGAAAGACTGTAGTGTGAGGTTCAGGGAGGAGGACAGACAGGAGCTCAGTAGTGGTGAGTAGGTGCTGGATGATTAGGCAACTACTGCAGAAGTGATAAGGGAGACAGCTAGAAAGGTACTTGGTGTAACATCTGGAAATAGAAAGGACTGGTGGTGGAATGAGGAAGTGCAGGAGAGCAGAAGGAGAAAGAGGTTGGAGAAACAGAATTGGGATCGACAGCAGGTAAAGAGGGATGTGGCAAAAGCCAAAGAAAAGGTATATGAGGAGCTGTAGGAGAAGATGGACACTAAGGAAGTAGAAAAGGATTTGTAGCGATTGGCCAGGCAGAGGAACCGAGCTGGGAACGATGTGCTGCAAGTTAGAGCAGTAAATATTTGGATATAAGATGGCGGCGCGGCAGTAGCTCGCAGCGTCCTCTCCAGATCCAAAAATGGTGCTTTTACCGTATTTAGTCCAACTTTTCACAATACATAAAGCATACAGAGAGGAGGTGCCCCAGTTAACAGCCTAGTGTGGAGCAAACAACCTGTCTCTGAACGTTGACAAAAACAAAGAGATGGTTGTGGACTTCAGGAGAGCACAGAGCCGCCATTCTCCACTGATCACTGATTGATCCTCAGTGGATATCGTCAAGAGCACCAAATTCCTTGGTGTTCATCTGGTGGAGAACTTCACTTGGTCACTCAACACCAGTTCCATCAACAAGAAAGCCCAGCAACGTCTCTACTTGCTGAGAAGGCTGAGGAAAGCTCATCTCCCTCCACCTATCCTGACCATGTTCTACAGGGGGACCTTTGAGAGCATCCTGAGCAGCTGCATCACTGCCTGGTTTGGGAACTGCATCGTCTCGAATTGCAAGACCCTACAGAGCATAGTGAGGACTGAAAAGATAATCAAAGTCTCTCTCCCCTCTATCGTCCTTCACCCTCCTGCCATCTGGAAAACGGTTCTAAAGCATTCAGGCCATCACATCCAGACTGTGTAACAAGCCATCAGGCGTCTCAATACACAGAACTGAACTGGAACTCACACACACACACACACACACACACACACACACACACACACACACACACACACACACAACTGTGTGTTACCGAACTGTACAACCTGAACTCAACACACATTCATTACTCATCTCAATCCATTCCACCATCACTTATTTATTGTTATTTATACTTAATCATATTACACTGTTTACATGCTGTTTTTTGCTCCTCTTGACTGCTGCTACTGCTGTTTTTTTTGCACTACATTGTTTTGTTTTTTTTTACTCTCGTTTATAGTCTTTATAGTTCTCTTTGCACAGTACTGTATATTCAGAGTATACAGTAGGTTTACTGGTCGGCTCTATCTTATGTTGTGTGTATTGTCCCACACTGTCTTGTGTTATCTTGTGTTGTCTGTCTGTCTGCACTGTTTGTACTCGGTTGCATTCGATGCACTTTATGTAGCTTTATGTTGTGTGTTGTAGCTCTATGTTGTTTTGTGTAGCACCAGGGTTCTGGAGGAATGTTGTCCCATTTTTACTGTGTACTACTGTGTTTAGTAGAAATGACAATAAAAGCCACTTGACTTGACTAAAGGATGGAGATGGAAATGTGTTGACTAGTGAGGAGAGTGTATGAGAAGATTATTTTGAAGGGAATATTTTGAGCAACTGATGAATGAGAAAAATGAGAGAGATAGAGAGAGAGGAGGAAGAGTGGAAAGTCAGTTGGACCTGATGACATACCAGTAGAAGCATGGAGATGTTTAGGAGAGATGCAGTGGAGTTTTTAACCAGATTGTTTAACAAGATTTTGGAACGTGAGAAGATGCCTGACGAATGGAGAAGCAGTGTGCTGGTACTGATCTTTAAGAACAAGGGAGCTGTGCAGACCTGCAGTAACTACAGGGGAATAAAGTTGATCAGTCACACCATGAAGTTATGGGAAAGAGTAGTGGAAGCCAGGCTGAGCAGTATGGTTTCATGCCGAGAAAGAGCACCATAGATGCATTATTTACTTTGAGAATGATGATGGAGAAGTATAGAGAAGGTCAGAAATAGTTGCATTGTGTGTTTGGGGATTTAGAGAAAGCGTACGACAGGGTGGAGAGAGGAGTTGTGGTATTGTATGAGGAAGTCAGGTGTGTCAGAGAACATGGTGGTGCAGGACATGTATGAGGACAGTGTGACAGCAGTAAAGTGTGCAGTAGGAACGACAGACTGGTTCAAGGTGAAGGTTGGACTGCATCAAGGATCGGCTCTGAGCCCTTTCCTGTTTGCAGTGGTGATGGACAGGTTGATGGACAAGGTCTGACAAGAGTCCCCGTTGACTATGTTGTTTGCGGATGATTAGAGAAGTGAAGAAAAGAGTGCAGGCAGGGTGGAGTGGGTGGAGAAGAGTGATAGCAGGAGTGATTTGTGATAGAAGAGTATCTGTGAGAGTGAAAGGGAAAGTTTATAGGACTGTGGTGAGACCTGAGATGTTGTATGATTTAGAGACAGTGGCATTGAGAAAAAAGGAGCTGTAGGTAGCAGAGCTGAAGATGTTGAGATGTTCGTTGGGAGTGACGACGATGGACAGGATTAGAAATGAGTTTATTAGAGGGACAGCGCATGTAGGACGTTTTGGAGACAAAGTGAGGGAGGTGTGATTGAGATGGTTTGGACATGTGCAGAGGAGGGACATAGGGTATATCAGTAGGAGAATGCTGAGGATGGAGACACCAGGAAGGAGGAAAAGAGGAAGACCAAGGAGGAGGTTTATGGATGTGGTGAGGGAAGACATGCAGGTAGTTGGTTTGAAAGAGGCAGATGTAGAGGACAGGGGGGTATGGAGACGAATGATCAACTGTGGCAACCCCTAATGGGAGAAGCCGAAAGTAGTAGAAGAAGAAGTTCTCTGACCATAAATCAATCAGCACAGTAGTTTCTTGGGGCGAATTTTTTTTGCTTGTTTGTTTTTTTTACTCAGTAACAGATATAATTTGAAACCTAGTTGAGTACAATACTTAAAACAAAACATACATAAGTTAAAAAGTAAAATGACAAGAGTTTTGAAACTAATTTAAAAAGTAAAAGTGCACAGAAAAAAAAATACTAAATAACAGTAAAACGCTTATGTAATGTAATTCCTTATTTTCAGTAGACAGTATAGTAAAGATTGGGTATTGGGTGTGCTTTTTGGCTGCTTGAGAAACAGACCAGCTGCTACATTTTGAGCTTTTCCAAGATGGCACCGCTGTGTTTGGCCTGCCACTTGCTCTTCTTTTTTTTCATGTGTGTTTTTGATCAACCAGGATTTGGCAATGCTAGAAGATCACGGGAATTCTACTGATGGCTTCGGCCGGTTGGCTCCAACACTGGTGTTCCATTTCCGTGTCCCCGCCACGCTGAAACATCCACCCGGGGTTGTGTCCAAGGAAACCTCCATCCAATTCCTTGTGTGACACCGTCGCCTGCCAACTTTTCCATGTTCCGCATGGCACTTTGTAACACCAGATTGCTCAATAACAAAACATTTGTCCTCAATGATGTCATCTCCTCTCACAATCTGGATCTGTTTATCCTCACCGAAACCTGGCTTCCCTCAGGTGACGTCAGTGCCTTTTCGGAAATCCTCCCCTCTGGTTACCTTTACCTAAACACGCCGCGGCAAACGGGTAGGGGTGGGGGGATAGCCACCATACATAGGCAATCCCTGAAGTGCCGCCAGCTGTCCACTAGAGGGTATTCCAGCGTTGAGTTACAAGTATTTGTGCTCACACTACCCTGTCCAATCTTATGTGCAGTAATCTACCGGCCGCCCAAATTAAACAACTCTTGAGTTCTCAGAGTTTCTAGCAAAGTTTGACAATGTTCTAATCTGTGGCGACTTTAACATTCATGTTTGCTGCCCCTCTGATAAACCTGCTAATGATTTTAAGGCACTTTTAGACTCATTAGATCTGGCTCAGTCCGTTTCCTGTCCCACCCATAGTTTAGGTTACACTCTTGACCTTATGATTGGGTCAACTTGCAAGGTCATGGATTTTCCCATCTCTGACCATTCTCTAATACAATTTGACATTTGTGCTGTTTTACCTGTACCAACGTCTACTGCCCCTCATCGCCGTCGCATTATTACCTCATCTACAGTCGATGATTTTATTGCTGCCTTCTCTGTTTCTGATCTCGCCTCTACTGATAAATTGGCATCGCCTTTGTCCTGACCGTTTCCTTGCCTCCTTCCATACCATCTGCTCCCAGATTCTGGACTCTGTTGCACCCTACAAGGTAAAGTCGACCAATGTTCCTGTGGACCCCTGGCTCAATGATACAACTCGGGCCCTTAGGCGCCGGTGTAGGCAGGCTGAGCTAAAATGGAGAAGGATAGGCTACAGGTGTCACTCGAGATATTTAGGGACAGTCTTGCCACCTATCAGAGTGCACTAAAGGAAGCTAAAGGACAGTACCTCTCTGCTCTCATCAACAACAATAGCCACTGCCCTGGAATTTTATTCAGCACTATCAATTCTGTCATAAATCCTGTGTCTGTCGCCTTGAATGACGTTTCTGTTAACACATGCAATGCTTTCAAGCAACATTTTTTGGACAAAGTTTTGTCTGTTAGGCAAACCATTACACAAATATCCGCTGTTGCCATGTCTACTCGTGCAGCGCAATGTGTGCTAGAGAACTTTGATGCAGTTACTTTGGTGGACCTCAAAAAAGCTTTCCAAAAATTGAGACCACCACCTGCCCTCTAGACGCTGTTCCTGCCAGGATTTTGAAGGAGGCTGTTGACATCATAGGTCCCATCCTTGTCTCCTTCATAAACAGCTGTTTTAGCGTGGGTACTGTTCCCGCTGCTCTCAAACACGCTATTGTTAGACCGCTGCTCAAGAAACCCAATCTTGATCCCTCCATACTATCCAACTTCTGCCCTATATCTAACCTGTCATTTTTTGTCGAAGTTGATGGAGAAGCTTGTTTTCACTCAGCTTCAGTCTCACGTTCAACTGCACGACATTGGTGATACATTTCAGTCTGGCTTCATGTCGAGACATAGCACTGAATCAGTGTTATTGAGGGTCCACAATGACATTCTTGGAGCCCTGGATGATAAAAGGTCTGTGGTTCTGGTGTTACTGGACCTGACTATACCCGCTATACTTGGTTTTTGTCTTTTGTCTTGTCTTGTGTTGTCTGTCTGCACTCTGTCTGTCTGTACTGTTCTTTTGTTTGCACTGTTTGCACCAGGCTGCACTCGATGCACTTTATGTTGTTTTGTTGTTTAGTGTAGCACCAGGGTTCCGGAGGAACGTTGTTTCGTTTTTACTGTGTACTGTGTACCACTGTGTATAGTAAAAATGACAATAAAAGCCACTTGACTCGACTTGACCGCTGCATTTGACACCGTGGATCATGCCATCCTCATCTCTTGTCTTCAACATGTTGTTGGTCTGCAGTGCCACAAATGTATTGAAAGGACATTATATTCACCTATTTTTTGTGAACATATAAATCACAGATCTTCTCAAATCACAACGTTTTCTTTATTAAACAATGGAAAAATATATAATTTCTTTCAGTCCCATGGAAATACAAAAGTATTATTGACTGTTACACCATTCTGTTCTAGAATGCTAAAATACATCAAATAAATTGTAATCATAATGCATAGGAGTGTAACGGTACACAAAATTCATGGTTTGGCACGTACCTCGGTTTTTAAGTCACGGTTTGATACAATTTCCGTACAGTTTGGGGGAAAAGAAACGCACTCATTTATTTAACATAATTTTTTTATTGTTATTATTACCATTTGTGTACAACAGTTTACATTTTTTAAACAATTTTAAATAAAATGCCAGCTTGGTTAAAAATATATAAAATATTTATATAAATAAAATATATAAAAATAAAAGAATAAATCAAATAAATGCAATACACTTTTTTTATTATATTGATTAAATTGAGTAATTGGCAGAGTTTTATAACATACTACAAATCTCTTTTTCCAGTATGTAGTGAGTAGCCAAAGTGACACTGAGTTAACTCTTTTTTTTTTTTTTAACCCCGTCATTGTTTTGAGGTGGAGACCAAACAAACTTGTGGTCCACCACTTAATACTTTGATGAAGGAACTTGAACAATGTTCCGCATATAAAGTTTACATTCGGTACACATGTGCACCGAACCTAAAGGCCTGTACCAATAAAGTTGGGTACAAATACATGCACCGGTTATACCCCTACTAATGCATCATCTAGCATTGTATCGTTATATGCATAATACCATCAAATCAGCTAATGGTGATTTGTAAAAATGGAATATCACTCCAGTAACAAGTCCGCAAAAAAATTAATGCAGGTAGTCCCTGAGTTACAATGGTTCGACGTACAATTTTTAAATCTCACAATGACAATTTCATTTTATTACAGCATTAGGAAAATGTACCAGCATATGCTCCACCCTTTACTCACGAACCCAGACTCGTCAATGCACCCGCTGCCACATACAAATATACTGTATTGTTTATGCAGTATGTTACTATAAATTGCTCTTGGCCATGTCTCAACTTATGATATTTTTAAGTTATCATGGGGTCATTGGAATGTATCTCCATCATAATTCGGGGGTTCAATTACCTGTAATTTGGTAGAACAGTTTTGAGACAAATTTTATAGCACACCATAAGATGGCAGCACAAGGCTGCACACACAGTCACAGGGAGCACCGATCTTCATAATTCAGTATGCCAAAAGACATCATCCTGTGTACATCGCATGACCACATGTGCACCCTATTACCAAGCTGTCCTGACCGGTGGGTTTTTTACCGGAAGCAACATGATCTCACTTCCGCGCCCACCCTATTCACCAGATTTGGCACATACGAACTTCGCCCTCTTGCCCAAGATGAAGATGCAGCTCAAAAGTTGCCATTTTGACACCATTGCAGAGAGCCTGTGCGAAACGCTGAAGGTTCTTGACATGCTTAAAAACCAAAAACTTTCAGGACACATTCCAGAAGTGGTAGGAGCGCTGTACTGTGCAAGGGGACTATTTTAAAGGTGATAGTGTGGAAATTTAGATATATAAAGTATTTTCTAATACAAAGTCACAAAACTTTGGTGTACAGGCACCACCTGCCACACTGACATCAGCATCATGTTGGAAGGTGGTAGCTGAATGGTTAAGTCATTGGACTTTGGCTCTGAAGGTCATGAGTTCAAATCCCAACCACACCAAGCTGCCACTCCTAGGCCCCTGAGCATGGCGCTTAACCCCATTTGTATAAATGAGATCAAATGTAAGTCGCTCTGGATAAGGGCGTCTGCAAAATATTATGTAAATATTATGTGGTTGCCCTTGCCCTGAAAAAAAAAATCTGATATTTTCTCTAAAAAGAACAGTGGAATGTCCTGGATCTCACCTACATGAAGAAGCTTGTGTTCCTGCAAGTTCCTACATCTATTAAAACCCTAAGTTGTGTGCATTCTCTGGTGTTTCATGAGCTTAAGCAGTAGAAATCTTACCACAATCCAAAATCTGAAAGTGTTTCTCCTCAGTGTAAACGTGTTGGTGCACTTGGAGATCGGTTTCCTGGATAAAACTCTTCCCGCACTCTAAACACTGATACAGTTTTTCTCCGGTGTGAACCTGTAGATGTTTTCTGAGGTTACCAATTTTTGTAAAGCTCTTACCACAATCTGAACACTGATATGGTTTCTTTGCGGTGTGGATGAGCTGGTGTTGCTGGAAACTACTATGCGTAGTAAAGCCCTTCCCGCATGCTGAACAGTAATACGGTTTCTGTCCAGTGTGAACGTGTTGGTGCACTTGGAGATTGGCTTCCTGGATAAAACTCTTCCCGCACTCTAAACACTTATACGGTTTATTACCAGTGTGAATGTATAAATGTGTTCTGAGGTTACCCCTCTGTGTAAAACTCATCCCGCAGTATGAACACTGATACGGTTTCTCTCCTGTATGAGTCCGTAGGTGTTGCATCAGGAAACCTTTCTCTATAAATCTCTTCTCGCACTCTGAGCACTGATACGGTTTCTCGCCCGTGTGAATGCGCTGATGTCGCAGAAGATTAGTCTGGTTGGTAAAGTTCTTTCCACAGAGTGTACAGTGGTACGGTTTCTCCCCCGTGTGGACACGTTGGTGTATTTGGAGGTTAATTTCTTGAGTAAAACTCTTCCCACACTCTAAGCAGTGAAATGGTTTATCTCCGGTGTGAGTGCGCAGGTGTTTCTGGAGGTTACACTTTTGGGTAAAACTCTTCCCACAGTCCGAGCACTGATACGGCTTTTCTCCAGTGTGAACCCGCTGGTGCTTTACAAGATTGCTGCGCTCAATAAAACTCTTCTTGCACTGCGTACACTGGTACAGCTTCTCCCCCGAGTGAGTGTGCTGGTGCTGCTGGAGATATCTGTGACTCTTAAAATTCTTGCCGCACTGAGAGCACTGATACGGCTTTTCACCCGAGTGAATCCGCTGGTGTTTCTTGAGATTCCCGCTTTGATTGAAACTCTTCCCACAGTCTAAACAATGATACGGCTTCTCTCCTGTGTGGATGCGCTGATGCTCCTTTAGAGTGCTTTTCTGACTAAAACTCTTCCCGCAGTCCGAGCACTGATACGGCTTTTCTCCAGTGTGAACCCGCTGGTGCTTTACAAGATTGCTGCGCTCAATAAAACTCTTCTCGCACTGCGTACACTGGTACAGCTTCTCCCCCGAGTGAGTGCGCTGATGCCGCTGGAGAGCGCTTTGACTAATAAAATCCTTGCCGCACTGAGAGCACTGATACGGCTTTTCACCCGAGTGAATCCGTTGGTGTTTCTTGAAATGTCCATTTTGACTAAAACTCGTCCCACAGTCTAAACAATGATACGGCTTCTCTCCTGTGTGGATGCGCTGGTGTTCCTTCAGAGTCCTCTTCTGACTGAAAATCTTGCCACACTCTGGGCCCTGGTGAATTTCATTTTTCCCATTAGTGTGGGAAGTACCAGATGAGCTTTGATGACTACTAGAGATCTCTGTGGATTCCAGATCCTCACATTTAATCACAAGGGAGACCATCTCTGTTGGATCTAGTGATGTTCTTGCAGGGATACATCTTTGTCCTGTAGGTAGTAGGGTAGCAGGAGAAGGCTGCACACCGCTCATATCTGGATCAGAAAGAAGCAAAACAGATAATGGATCAATACGTTTTTAATAAATAAGCTACAAAAAAAAGACTTCCTGTTTGAAAAGCAATGTATATGCAAGTTTTCTCTTTCTTGCTTCAACAACACTGGATATTTCCTGTTATATCTTCAAACATCACACTGTAATTAATAATAACCAACATTACCGAAAGAAGGATTTTTTACTGTGTACAGTGGGTTCATGGTTGAGTGCCAGTTTGTAAATGTAAGGTGGAGCAGGAGGAAACCAGCAGTAAGGATTTCATACATGCACATGATTTGTATTAATGAGTGTACTCTCTCAAGAGGGCCACAAGAGCAGAGCAGTGAAAGAGAGAGACAACTGGAAGGTGTGCATGTTTGTGTGTATGTATACATGTGCAATAAAAAGCTAAAAGTGTAAAAAGAAACTCATGAAGTTTGCGCTCTTGAAAGAGCTAGTGAAAGTTTTTACCGCCATTCAGCAGACACAATATCAGGCTGTTCTGGAGGTCCAAACAGAGCAGGCCCTGATCAACAGCCAGGCAGATTATCAGAAGCTGCTCCAGAGCATGCTGGAGAAGGGGACAGCTCACATTAAACTCACCCTTGTTTACAGTGCATCCAGAAAGTATTCACAGCGCTTCACTTTTTCCACTTTTCCATTTTGTTGATTTACAGCTTTTTCAAAAAAAGTATTACATTTATTAATTTCCTCAAAATTCTACAAATAATACCCCATAACGACAACGTGAAAGAATTTTTGTTTGAAATTTTAGCAAATTGAATAAAAATAAAGAACGGAAAAAAAAATAAAAATCACGTACATAAATATCAATCAATTGCTCCTTTAGCACCAATTACAGCCTCAAGTATTTAAGTTTGATGATACAAGCTTGACACCTATTTTGTGGCAGTTTCTACCATTCTTCTTTACAGAATCAAGCAGGGCCACTCAAGAATATTGACAGAGTCGTCCATTAGCCACTCATTTTTTATCTTGGCTGTGTGCTTAAGGTCATCCTGTTAGAAGATGAACTGTCGCCCCACTCTCAAGACCCAGAGCACTCTGGAGCAGGTTTTCATTAAGGAGTTCTCTGTACATTGCTGCATTAATCTTTAAGACTAGTCTCCCAGTACCCGCCACTAAAAAAATTCCACAGTATGACGTTGCCACCACCATGCTTCACTTTAGGGATAAAAAACAGCTCAGTGGTTAAGGCATTGGACTTTGAAACAGAAGGTCACATGTACAAATCCCGCCACCACCAAGCATGCTCCGCCCTTGAGCATGGCCCTTAACCCTCCCTTGTTCAGTTGCAAGTCGCTCTGGATAAGGGCGTCTCCCAAATCCCGTAAATGTAAAATATAAATTGGATGGTTTTGGCCAGGTGACGAGGGGGTGCCTGGTTTCCTCCAGACATGCCGCTTGGCATTCAGGCCAACAAGTTCAATCTTTGTTTCTCATGGAATAAAAGTCCTTCAAGTGCCTTTTGGCAAACTGACTTTGGCTGTCATGTGACTTTTATGGAGAAGTGGCTTCCGTCTAGCTACTTACCATACAGGCCTGCTTGGTGGAGTGCTATAGAGATGGTTGTTGGCGCTCTTTCAGAGTGACCATTGGGATTTTGTGCACTTCCCTGACTAAGGCCCTTCTCCTGCAATCACTCAGTTTGGCAGGGCGGCCAACTCCTGGTAGTTCCAATCAACTAAATTTATTTTAATTGACTCCAAATCAAGTTGTAGAAACATTTCAAGGATGATCAGTGGAAGCATGATGCACCTAGTGTCCTATGTATGTGATTGTTTAAATTTTTTTTTTTTATATATTTAAAAACAAATTCCCTGGTGGTCTAGTGGTAAGGATGCGGCGCTCTCACCGCTGCGGAACCAACTCCAGGCATTAGGGTTGCATAAGCCTTAGTGCCGGTCCCAAGCCCGGATAAATGGGGAGGGTTGCATTAGGAAGGACATCCAGCGTAAAAACGTGCCAAATCAAACATGCGCCAAATCAAACATGCGGATGGTCCGCTGTGGTATCCATCTCCATTCTTTATTGCTCTAACTTGCAGCACATCCTTCCCAGCTCGGTCCCTCGGCCTGGCCAATCTGTAAAAATCCTTTTCTCCTTCGTTAGTGTCCAACTTCTCCTTCAGCTCCTCATATGCCTTTTCCTTGGCTTTCGCCACATCCCTCTTTACCTGCTGCCGCATCTCCTTGTTCTCCTGCCTACTTTTCTCATCACTCTGTTTATCCTAATTCTCCTGCACTTCCTCATTCCACCACGTCTCTTTGTCTTCTTTTCTATTTTCAGATGTCACACCAAGTACCTTTCTAGCTGTCTCCCTTATCACTTCTGCAGTAGTTGCCCAATCAATCAGCACATCTTCACCACCACCAAGCCCCTGTCTGACCTCTTCTCTGAACCTCACACACTACAGTCTCCATCTCCAATCTCTTCCAGGTTGCATCTCCTACATAGAATATAGTCTACCTGTGTGCACCTTCCTAAAACCAGCTGGCCAAATTAGGCTTCCTGTCCACTCCCCCTTTGCCCCCTAACCATGTTGTTCCCACCTGTGCCTGTGTGTTACTCCCCACAGGTGGGAGCTTGGGCATTTACAGAAACAATGCCCCATGATGGAGGTGTGGGCAATGGTTTGAATTCCCGATGTGCCACAGGCTCCCGCCAATCGGAGTGGAACTGAGATAAGGGGTACACAGCGACGGGAATTTACACTGGGAGAGATGATTAACATATGATTATTTAGGTTAAGTTCTTAAAAAAATAAATAAATAAATAAAATAAAAAAGGTTTTACACTTGTCATGTGTACTTTACAGTACAGTAAAATTCTTCAAGCACATGTGCAAAAGAGATGTGAGGAGCTGGGGTAAGAGTGCAGGATCAGCAATGATACATAGGGTTAAGATCCTTTCTCAGGGGCCCTAAAAATAGCAGCTTGGCAATATACCCCCAACCTTCTGATCAGTAACCCAAAACCTTAACCACTGGGATACCACCTCCCTAAATTACAAAGTGCCAAAAGCCCTTCAAAGTCCAGATGTTGACTATAAATTTAGGTGCAGGGATAAAGAGTTGGGACTAGAAGTTATTCGAAAAAGTGCTGCCCAATTCCCCGGTCCCTTGTGGAGACTACCTCTCAGTATCCAAAAGAACACAGGTCGATAGAGTACAAAAATAATTTTCTGATGTGATGTGTTTTCACCTATAGTACACAACACAATAGTAAAATACTTCCAGGTGTGGTGGTCTGTAGTTGCAACAATCAACAACAGAAAATGGAGTTCAAGTGACATCCCACAGTATTGGAGCAGCCTGGTGGTCTTGGTGCTGGTCAGTTAGAGCGTACTTAACACTGGATTTATCCAAGGGATATTGGTAAATACACTTGACTCCAATGTCTCACAAAAAATAACCTATTCCACTTTGAGTTAAACCATCTTGTCACTCATCTGTTTGGATTGTTAAGTAGCGTTCAACGTTTCATGGAACAAATCCTCCATCCCTCATAATGCATATCCTGCCTATCTAGACAGTTGGCAGTGGCACCTACAACACCCGAGGGCAGTCCTGAGCCATGGAGAACTCATCGCAAACCCAAAGAGGTGTGCAATTGGGCATGTGGGGGTAAAATCTGGGTTACCACTTGGGTAATAGGCAGGTGCATCCCCAAATTGAGAAGACTACAGCAAGTGTGTCCTGCTGAGACCCAAGACCAAAAACACTGGCTATTATTAGCAGCTTTGTTCCTAGCTGGAGTGGCAGCTCAGTGGTTAAGGCACTGGGTTACTGATTGGAAGGTCAGGGGTTCAAGGGAACATCGGAAGGTCAAGGGCCCTTGAGCAAGGCCCTTAACCCTCTGTGCTCCAGGGGTGCTGCTTAAACCTGGGTCAGCATTAGTACGAGGCAGAGTGACTTCCTCCTCAACTCCTTCAGCAAGACAGGAAGACTGCTCTCCATGCTCTCTGTTCAGGAAAACTGGGCAATGCTCTCTGCAGAGCTTTGAAACTGAGTGACACTCTTGGCGAGGCTCAGAGTCATTGAAGATGGTTTGTTGCTGGGAAAGCAGAATTACTGGAGCAGCAGTGACTCTAGGCTACCCAAGCAGCCCTGGCCCAATTAAGAGCTTTGCCTTAGAGGGGAGAAGTGACGTGGGCAATCTTAGCCAGATGGATCGTGAAGGAGTACTGGTGCGTTGTGAATTTTAGATGGCACTGGACTAGGAACCACCTGCAGGTCTCAGGATCTCCAGAGTAATGCTGGGGCAGAAGAGGTGGTTGGCTAGATGTGTCTGGAGAAAAAGTCCCGTACAAAAATGGCTGGCTATAGTGGCCTCTCACGCGCTCTTGGTGTTCCAGTGTTCGATTGCCTTTGCTGGGTTCAGGGGTGGCTGGTTTGTTCTGTCAGCAGGGGAGGCAGGTGGTCTGCCACAGTGTGACTCCATGTGCATGGAAAAACAAGTGGTTGATATAAAGTCCATCGTGTTCATTACAGACATCCAAAATGCAGATAGAAAAAAGACAAGAATATAAATCAAACACTGAGAGAAAAAAGTCTGACACCAAAATAAGTTCCAGTTGCAAATGCGGTGAAATCAAATGTACAAGAGACAATGCCAAAAAGAATTCCTTGATTCAAAAGTGAGTGAAAAATTCTGAAGCCAGAATGAAACAGAATCAGACAAACAGGCGAGCGACAGGTACAAACTGTGAACTTTATATGCACAGAGTTGATATGCTTCAACTGGACACAATTAGCGATGGGGTGTCCCGATGCCGACTAGTGGTGGAAACCACCATTGGACCTCCTGGAGTGTTTAAAGGCTCTGGCATGGAGAAGCTGATGCTGGATCTGTGGTGATCACAAATGCTGAGCTTATAAAACTCGGAGCTACTAACCATATAGACTGTTTAAGACTGCAGAAAGAACATTACTTATAATCTTATACTCCAGTAATCATGTTAGTTCTCACTCTCCAGTGTTCTGTATTGTTGAAAGATTTATGATCAAACTCTTGATGTCACCCAGATGAGGATGGTTCCCCTTTTGAGTCTGGTTCCTCTCAAGGTTTCTTCCTCATAACATCTAAGGGAGTTTTTCCTTGCCACAGTCGCCACGGCTTGCTCATCAGGGACAAATGCACACCATTCACCATCACTGTTGATTTGTGTAAAGCTGCTTTGAGACAATGTCTGTTGTGAAAAGCGCTATACAAATAAACTTGACTTGACTTGACTTGAAACAGGAAACACATGGGGGCATTACCTGGAAAACCCCTGGATCCTGAAACTTCCCCATCAAATAGGTGATGCTCACCCTATGATACTACCTGCTGTGACAAGCTTTTATCCTCTATTTGTAGCTCAGTCATTGATATCTGGAACTTCAGCCATTTAAGTTTGAGCTGAACCATAAAGCAACAGATGAAGGTGGCCTGGTCTGATGAATTATATATATTTTTTTTACATCATGAAAATAGCCAGAATTGTCACCGTTGGAAAGATGAGGAAAAAGCAAGGTCCATTATTGCTGTACACATTTGGATTTGAGATCAAAAGATGTATATGAGATAACAGCTTAACATTTCCATCAGAACCACCGCACAAACACTCAATCCACAGGTCAGGGGTGAAGGCATCATGATCACTATTCAGAATAGGTCTTGAGAGCAAAAATATAGAGACCATACCACAGGAAACAACATCTCAAGCCAAGTCAAGTAGGCTTTCATTGTCATTATAACCATATACAGTACAGTACCCTTTAAAACAAAACAACATTCCTCCAAGATTAAGAAGCTACATAAAATAACAAAATAACACAAAACAGTCTTAGGCACTACATAAAATGCATGTGAGAAATGTTTAATGCAAAACAGTAAAGACAGAAAGACAGTAAACAAAGATGCTGCAACTCTAAAAGATGCTGACCAGTGAAGCAGATAGATAATAGTGCAAATTAAACGCTCATATAACAGAAAATACTGTACATGCAACCACGATGTTTTGAAGCCATTCTGTGCAAACAGTTGAGTAGTTGAATGGCTTACGGAGAAAAATTGTTACAGGGCCAAAATGCTTCAGTACCTTTTTCCAGATGGCAAAAAGGTAATAAACCTGGAGAGATGGTGCCAAGAGAACAATCTTTTCCTGAACATTAGCAAGACTAAGGAGTTAATAGTGCACTCCAGCACGAAGCAGAAGCGGTCAAACCAACCGATAAACATCAAAGGAGCCAACCCCAGTGGAGAGAGTGGACCGTTTCCGGTACCTAGGTGTTCGCATCACACAGGACCTGTTTCAGAAAATTACCCTCTCTAATGCTAAAGACTTTTTACACCTGCACTATTAAGAGCGTATTGAGGGGTAGCATCACTTCCTGGTTCTGGAACAGCACCATGCAGGACGGATGAGCCTTCCAGAAGGTGGTGCGAGCAGCTTAACATACCACCTGCTCCGAGCTCCCTAACCTGCAGGACATCTACATCAAGAGGTGCCGGACCAAGGCAGGAAGATTGTGATGAACCACAGCCACCCAACAATGGAGACTTTTCTCTGTTGCGTTCAAGGAAGCGCTTTCGATCCTTGAAAGTAAACACAGCGAGAATAAAGAGGAGGAGCTTCTCCCCGCATACCATTCGGAGTTTAAACCAGGAAACACCCAGCAACTAGTCTTCTCTCTCTGCATCACTTTCCATCGCTGCAATGTCACTTTAACTCTGGACTCAGTCATATACAGTGGTGTGAAAAAGTGTGCCCTGTGTAAAAAGGGTTTATATAATCTATTTTTTTTTTCTAGTGTGTATGTATGTGTGTGTGTGTGTGTGTGTGTGTGTGTGTGTGTGTATATATATATATATATATATATATATATATATATATATATATATATATATATATATATATATATATATAAAAACACACATACATACACACACACAAACACAGTCTTCCTCCTTCAGTTTCCACCATCTTATTCTTCTTTTAGTCTTCACTCTCCTCCTTTTCTTCTTCACCTCCAAAACCATCCTACAGACCACCATCCCAAGCTGTCTAGCTACACTGTCCCCCGCCAACACTACAGTCTCCAATCTCCTTCAGGTTGCATCTCCTGCATAGAACATAGTCCACCTGTGTGCACCTTCCTCCACTCTTATACGTCGCCCTATGATCCTCCTTCTTCTTAAAATACGTGTTCACCACTGCCATTTCCATCCTTTTAGCAAAATCTACCACCATCTGCCCTTCCACATTCCTCTCCTTAAGACCACACCTACCCATCACCTCCTCATCACCTCTGTTCCCTTCACCTACATGTCCATTAAAGTCTCCAATCACCAATCTTTCATTACTAGGTTCACCCTCTACTATTCATCTAACTCACTTCAGAATCTTTCCTTCTCCTCCATCTCACAGTCCACTTGTGGAGCATAAGCAATGATGACATTTATCATCATCCCGTCAACTTCCAACTTCACGTTCATCACCCTATCAGAAACTCTCTTCACCTCCACTACACTCTTACTGTACTCTTCCTTCAGAATCACCCCTACACCATTTCTCTTTCCATCCACACCATGATAGAACAGTTTAAACACCTCTAATGTTCCTGCTCTCCTCCCTTTCTACTTGATCTTCTGAACACACAACATATATAGGAGAAGGATTAGTAAGGAGGAAGTGAGAGCAGCGATTAAGAGGATGAAAAATGAAAAGTTGTTTGGACCAGACAAACCGGTAGAAGCATGGAGAGGTTTAGGAGAGATGCAGTGGAGTTTTTAACCAGATTGTTTACCAGGGTTCTGGAAGGTGAGAAGATGCCTGAGGAATGGAGAAGCAGTGTGCTGGTACTGATCTTTAAGAATAAGGGAGATGTGCAGACCTGCAGTAACTAAAGGGGAATAAAGTTGATCAGTCACACCAGGAAGTTATGGAAAAAAGTAGTGGAAGCCAGGCTGAGAAAAGAGGTGACCATTTGTGAGCAACATGGTTTCTTGCTGAGGAAGAGCATCACAGACGCAGTATATGCTTTGAGGATGTTAATGGAGGCAGAAGAAGGAGGATTGTAGGAGGAAGTCTGGTGTGGCAGAAAAGTATGTGAGGGTGGTGCAGGACATGTGACAGCAGTGAAGTGTGACAGCAGTGAAGTGTGCAGTAGGAACAACAGACTGGTTTAAGGTGGAGGTTGGACCGCATCAAGGATCGGCTCTGAGCCCTTTCCTTTTTGCAGTGGTGATAGACAGGTTGATGTTCATTAAGAGTGACGACGATGGACAGGATTAGTAATTAGTTTATTAGAGGGACATCACATGTAGGACGTTTTGGAGACAAGGTGAGGGAGGTTTAATTGAGATGGTTTGGACATGTGCAGAGGAGAGACATGTGGTATATCAAAAAGAGAATGCTGAGGATGGAGACACCAGGAAGGAGGAAAAGAGGAAGACCAAGGAGGAGGTTTATGGATGTGCTGGGAAGACATGCAGGTAGTTGGTGTGAAAGAGGCAGATGTAGAGGACAGGGGGGTATGGAGACGGATGATCCGTTGTGGAGATCCCTAATGGAAGAAGCCGACAGAAGAAGAAGAAGATTGTTAGACATACTTTTAATACACATTTATACTTTATTTTATTTATTTTAATGTTACTTTATTCTTTTATTTTTACATTGTATTACTAATCTTTATGTTTACATGTTGGACAATCGTAAAAATTATTTTACTACTACTATGTCATACTCTGTATGAAACAAATGAATGTATGTAACAAATACATTTTGAAAATTTGAATTGGAAATTAAAGTGGTTGTAATGTAAGGGGTGTGTGTGATCAACTACAATGGGATATGGGATTCCTCAGCTTTCTAAAGAAGTAGGAGTGCTGCTGTGCTTTCTTTATGAAGCTAGTGTTAAGGGACCTGTTGATCTTCCCTGCCAGTTGAACACAAAAAATTTGGTGTTTTTGATGAGCTACATGCAAGAGCTATTGATATTTGGTGGGAGGTGATCACTCGTGTCCTCCTGAAATAAACAACAATCTCTTTTTTTTAATCCACATTGCACACATGGATATGGATGGAGTGGTAGCTTGGAGTGGGTTATTGATCAGAAGGTCTTTACACCGGTTCCTGAATTTCTGCACTTTATCTATGTAAGCTGATTCTTCATTCTTGATCTTATCAAACTAGATATACCATATTTTCTGGACTATAAGCCGATACATTTTTCCCACGCTTTGAACCCTGCGGCTTAAACAACGAAGCGGCTAATTTATGAATTTTTCGGGGTTTTTCCCAGTTTCACAAACTTCAAGCCAAAAAACTGAGCCCCAAAACATTAGACCAATGAAATTGCGGAATGGGTTCAGGTGAACGAATGAAACTCTTTATATTAAATCAGATGCGCTCCCACTGAATCGGGCCGCACCACATCATAAATATGGATGATGTTCCTCTGACGTTTGACCTGCCGCTCACTCGGACTGTCTACAGGAAATGCGAATCATTCGTCACGCTGAAAACAACCGGGCATGAAAACACACTTCACCTGTGTTCTGAGCTGCACAGCATCGGGAGAAAAGCTTCACCGATGGTGATTTTTAAACACACGACGATGCCAAAAGAAAAACTCTTGAGAGAAATTGTTGTGAAGGGAAGGAGGAAGACAGTGAACAATGACTTCCAGAGGTAACCTGTTTAAAAATAATAAACTCTTCCATTAGCACTGGTTATGTACCTAAATCCTTCAATCTGCAGTTATCAACCCCCTAATTACGAAACCTGACCTTCACCCTGTCAGCTGTCTACAGTCCAATATCAAACCTCCCCTTTATCTCCAAGATTCTAGAAAAGGTTGTAGCACAGCAGTTCTGCTCACATCTACTGAGCAACAACACTTATGAAATGTATCAGTCAGGATTTCGGCCTCATTATAGCACAGAGACGGCGCTAATTAAGGTGGTAAATGACTGTTATTGGCCTCTGATCAGTGTTTTGTCTCTTTACTTGTGATGATTGATCTAGAAATGAGCCACGTCTCTGTGAAAACAAGGATCTGAGAACTCACGCCATGTAGCTTGCTGGAGTCGGATGTAGTCCAGTTTATTGACATTAATAAACAGGATGAATGTGGAAGCTAGCCAGCTAGAGTAGCACAGGCTTCAGTTTCATCTTCAGGGGAACATAGTATATGTTGTTTGGTTGAATTAATTTGATACTTTAAAAGAGTCTGGCAATAATACACACAAACGCGAGTTGCTCTGATGTCCATATGTTGTGTAAAACAGACAACACCAAAAAAACAGCACTATTTCAGATCCGGAGTGGCCAGTGTCATGCCACCTTATTGGATCGGAACCAGCAATAAGAATCAGAAGAACAGATTGGATTTGAAGCTCAGACTGGGTTGTAAGACCTATAGAGATGAGCCAAAGAAGTCCCGGAACCTAGAGGAACCTCTATCAACGTAATGGAAAGTGTGGAGAAAGAAAGGATACACTTATAACCCAATGCATATGGAATGATTGGGTGAAGCATGATGGTGGTAGTGTCATGACTTGGGTTTGCATTGCTACTTCAGGAACAGATTCACTAATGTTTATTGATGATGGAAATCTGATGAAACATTCTCTCTGACAATCAGAGAGAGAAACTTCACTCACACTTCTGATCCAAATATTAGATCTAAAATGTAAAAAAATATTTGGTTTTCATTGGGGATCATCGTTACACACCACATCTTTTTCACTGATACTTGTGTAAATGTTTGGAGAGCAGGAGATCAGCATTCTGACCTTGGAACCATTTAAGGAACATCAGCACACCACATTTACACTCAACATTTCTGTTTCCATCCATCATGTATTAATATTGAACAATCCTGCTGTTATGCAGTGCATCATTGTGCCCTACTCCCACCCCCTAACACACACACACACACACACACACACACACACACACACACACTGTAATGAAGTGTTTAGGGTTTAACATTGGTGAGATCAACTTATTTATTTCTAGAATTATTAGAAACTCTACAGAACAGCAGCAGATGTTTCTAATCCACAGGTAGCACACATGTACATGTACCTCTTAAATGATCTTTACACACACTACTGTATCACCAGGGCTGAGTCAAAAAATGAGTCCTGATTGTGTATCTAGTGCACTACGAGTGTGTAGTAACGGCTAGTGTAGACTCTGTGGTGCACTACGGTGTGTGGTAAGCGCTAGTGTAGACTCTGTAGTGCACTACGGAGTGTGTAAACGCGCTAGTGTAGACTCTGTAGTGCACTACGGTGTGTAGTAAACGGCGCTAGTGTAGACTCTGTAGTGCACTACGGAGTGTGTGGTAAACGCGCTAGTGTAGACTCTGTAGTGCACTACGGAGTGTGTAAACGGCGCTAGTGTAGACTCTGTAGTGCACTACGGAGGTGTGTAGTAAACAGCTAGTGTAGACTCTGTAGTGCACTACGGTGTGTGGTAAACAGCGCTAGTGTAGACTCTGTAGTGCACTACGGAGTGTGTGTAAACGCGCTAGTGTAGACTCTGTAGTGCACTACGGTGTGTGGTAAACAGCGCTAGTGTAGACTCTGTAGTGCACTACGGAGTGTGTAAACGCGCTAGTGTAGACTCTGTGGTGCACTACGGAGTGTGTGGTAAAGCTAGTGTAGACTCTGTAGTGCACTACGGAGTGTGTGTGGTAAACGGCGCTAGTGTAGACTCTGTAGTGCACTACGGAGTGTGTGGTAAAGCTAGTGTAGACTCTGTAGTGCACTACGGAGTGTGTGGTAAGCGCTAGTGTAGACTCTGTAGTGCACTACGGAGCGTGTGGTAAACGGCGCTAGTGTAGACTCTGTAGTGCACTACGGAGTGTGTGGTAAACGCGCTAGTGTAGACTCTGTAGTGCACTACGGAGTGTGTGGTAAACGGCGCTAGTGTAGACTCTGTAGTGCACTACGGAGTGTGTGTAGTAAACAGCTAGTGTAGACTCTGTAGTGCACTACGGTGTGTGGTAAACGGCGCAGTGTAGACTCTGTAGTGCACTACGGAGTGTGTAGTAACAGCGCTAGTGTAGACTCTGTAGTGCACTACGGAGTGTGTAGTAAGCGCTAGTGTAGACTCTGTAGTGCACTACGGAGTGTGTAGTAAACGCGCTAGTGTAGACTCTGTAGTGCACTACGGTGTGTAGTAAACGGCGCTAGTGTAGACTCTGTAGTGCACTACGGAGTGTGTGGTAAGCGCTAGTGTAGACTCTGTAGTGCACTACGGAGTGTGTGGTAAACGGCGCTAGTGTAGACTCTGTAGTGCACCACGGAGTGTGTAGTAACGGCGCTAGTGTAGACTCTGTAGTGCACCACGGAGTGTGTGTAAACGGCGCTAGTGTAGACTCTGTAGTGCACTACGGAGTGTGTGGTAAACGCGCTAGTGTAGACTCTGTAGTGCACTACGGAGTGTGGTAAACGGCGCTAGTGTAGACTCTGTAGTGCACTCACGGAGTGTGGTAAACGCTAGTGTAGACTCTGTAGTGCACGGAGTGTGTGGTAAACGCTAGTGTAGACTCTGTAGTGCACCACGGAGTGTGTGGTAAGCGCTAGTGTAGACTCTGTAGTGCACCACGGAGTGTGTAGTAAACAGCGCTAGTGTAGACTCTGTAGTGCACTCACGGAGTGTGTAGTAAACGGCGCTAGTGTAGACTCTGTAGTGCACTACGGAGTGTGTAGTAAACGCTAGTGTAGACTCTGTAGTGCACTACGGAGTGTAGTAAACGGCTAGTGTAGACTCTGTAGTGCACTACGGAGTGTGTAGTAAGCGCTAGTGTAGACTCTGTAGTGCACTACGGAGTGTGTGGTAAACAGCGCTAGTGTAGACTCTGTAGTGCACTACGGAGTGTAGTAAACAGCTAGTGTAGACTCTGTAGTGCACTACGGAGTGTAGTAAACAGCGCTAGTGTAGACTCTGTAGTGCACTAGTGTAGGGAGCAGAAACCCGTTTAGGATTGAGCCACTGTTAGCCGAGTTGAAGTTACCTTGATGTTTCCAGCAGAACGCAGTGAAGCTCCTCAAATTCAGCTCCAGCGGATCAGATGGAAGTGTGGAGGTAAAACCCTGTCAGAAATATTGGAATGGAAAGATGATTAGTAGAGTCCGAGATCAGATCATCAATCAGCAACACTGCCGCACGCCTTCTTCTATTCCTGTAACACAACGCGACCTGGACGCTCACAGCGACACCTACTGGAGCATCAGGTTAAGTCACTTTTATTTCATTTCAGTCACATAACAGTACAGTAGACCACAAAGCATGTAGTTTCATTAAAGTAGACATTCACTCGGTAAAATGTGACTCCAGTAAAGTAAAGTCCCTTTTAACTTGCTCAAGGGCCCAAGAGTGGCAGCTTGACGATACCGGGGATTGAACCCCCGACCTTCCAATCAGTAACCCAGCACCTTAACCACTGAGCTCCCACTCATGCCCTAATGTTCCTGTGATCATTTTTATCACAAGACTCTTTACTTAATCACCTCAGTATCTTAATGACAGTATATTAATGACTCAAACACTGATCAATTTCTATTACAATTATCATGTGTGTGTTGTGGCAAATTTGAGTCTGGAGTATTTATTTCTCTCTGAATGTTCTGCTTCACGTTGAACTGATGCTGAACTGTATGTTGGTGATCAGTAGATACACCAAGCACCAATCAGAACGAGTTCAAGCGTGGTTCACCAGTTACATTTTTATCCTCCTACATAAAAAGCAACGACTGATTACACTAAATGTAGTTGTGAAATATTTCATAACGATATACAAAAAAGCTACTTAAGTACAGTAACAAATTACATTTACTTAATTATTGTCCACTAATGACTACAGGACCAAGGTGCAACAGGAAACAACACAGATGAACACAGAATAACACAATCCTAACTAGGACACTATATAAAGGGAAAGTGTGCAAACAACACTGCAAACAAAACAATGAGAAAGTAAACCCCAGTACAGTAGATTAGTGCAAATAAACTGTCCATATAATAATAAATACTGTACATGTAAACGTTGGTAGTTTGGCAGGAAAAACTAATGGTGTTCATTCAAGTGTGTGTGGGTGTGTGTTAGTCCAGTCACTCTGTATTGAAATGTCAAATGTGGGCATGAGGACCTTAATGCTTCGGTACCTATTCTCCAGACGGCAGGAGGATGAAGTAAGTGTGTGTGTGTGTGTGTGTGTGTGTGTGTGTGTGTGTGTGTGTGTGTGTGTGTGTGAACAGGCACAATGCCTGGTGGCTTTGTGAATGCAGCATATTGTGTACATTTTGGAGATAGAAGGATAAAAAAGGCTGACGATCTTCTCCCCTGTCCTCACTGTCCTCTGTAGGATCTGAGCAGGCAGTGATGCAGCTGCTCAGGATATGCTCCTCAGGCCCTCTGTAGAACATGGTGAGGATGGGTGAGGATGGGTGAGGATGGGTGATGGGAGATTGGTTATGGAGCTGGTGTTGAAATTAAAATTAGGCAGAGAGGAAAGAAAAAGAAGGAAAAAACATTTGCAGAGTGATTGAAAAATATATAAGTATTATTTATTATTTCTGATGCCTGAACATTTCTAGATCAGACATGGGCCACACATTTATTAATCCGACCCGCCGAACGTGACCAAATTCTATTAATAGGTACAATACGTTCAATTGATCTTTCCCCTGTAATGCCCATGTTTTCCCAAAAGATGTCGCACTTCAGCTACATTGACCTTGTTCGCGTGTATTACTCTATTCTTCTCTTATGAGCCCTTCTGCAAAAATAAGCTTATTAAAGAAAAGCGGATAGTGAGTGCAGAGTGTTTAATACGGAGTGGACAACAAAGTATTTTCAGTATTTCGCTGAAGTCCGATTAAAGGCTGAATGCCTAATATGCCAAGAAACTGTCGCGGTTTTCAAAGAGTACAATATCAGCATTCACTTTGCACTTTTCAACTGGTGTCCTGACCCCTGTCCCACTGTCCCAAGACCCTAAAACTGCACCACAAGAAGTGCAATTGGAACTGATCGATCTTCAGTCTGACTCCGTCTTAAAGGAGAAGTTCAGCTCTCTTAAACTGAATGACTTTTATGCTTCACTTAACAAAGCCATGTTTCCAAACCTCCAGAAGACTTTGTTTTGTTCGACCTACGCATGTGAGCAGACATTCAGCATCATGAACATCAAAAAAGCCCCTCACAGATCCAGGTTAACCGACCAACAGCTCAGATCTATCCTGAAAATTGCCACAACAAAACTTACTCCAGACTTTGATAAACTGGCAAAATAAGATCAACAACACTGTTCCAACTGAAACTGAACTTGAGATTTTCTGCTGTGTTTATTCAACTTAAATTTAATATATTAATTATTAATTTAATTAATGCATTTGAAAAACAATTTGTACAATGAGCCTTTGCATATTTATGCTCTGCTACATGTTACAGGCCTCAAATCTCTAATGTAATACACACACACACACACACACACACACACATATATATATATATATATACACACACATACACACACACACACACACACACACACACACACAGCATCCTGTCCAAACACACCGCCTTCAGCAGCCCTATGGTACACACACACACACATATATACATACAGTGAGGAAAATAAGTATTTGATCACCCTGCTATTTTGCAAGTTCTCCCACTTAGAAATCATGGAGGGTCTGAAATTGTCATCGAGGTACATGTCCACTGTGAGAGACATAATCTAAAAAATCCAGAAATCACAATATATGATTTTTAAACTATTTATTTGTATGATACAGCTGCAAATAAGTATTTGAACACCTGTCTATCAGCTAGAATTCTGACCCTCAAAGACCTGTTAGTCTGTCTTTAAAATGTCCACCTCCACTACATTTATTATCCTAAATTAGATGTACCTGTTTGAGGTCGTTAGCTGCATAAAGACACCTGTCCACCCCATACAATCAGTAAGAATCCAACTACTAACATGTCCAAGACCAAAGAGCTGTCCAAAGACACTAGAGACAAAATTGTACACCTCCACAAGGCTGGAAAGGGCTACGGGGAAATTGCCAAGCAGCTTGGTGAAAAAAGGTCCACTGTTGGAGCAATCATTAGAAAATGGAAGAAGCTAAACATGACTGTCAATCTCCCTCGGACTGGGGCTCCATGCAAGATCTCACCTCGTGGGGTCTCAATGATACTAAGGAAGGTGAGAAGTCAGCCCAGAACTACACAGGAGGAGCTGGTCAATGACCTGAAAAGAGCTGGGACGACCGTTTCCAAGGTTACTGTTGGTAATACACCAAGACGTCATGGTTTGAAATCATGCATGGCACGGAAGGTTCCCCTGCTTAAACCAGCATATGTCCAGGCACGTCTTAAGTTTGCCAATGACCATTTGGATGATCCAGAGGAGTCATGGGAGAAAGTCATGTGGTCAGATGAGACCAAAATAGAACTTCTGGGTCATAATTCCACTACACGTGTTTGGAGGAAGAAGAATGATGAGTACTATCCCAAGAACACCATCCCTACTGTGAAGCATGGGGGTGGTAGCATCATGCTTTGGGGGTGTTTTTCTGCACATGGGACAGGGCGACTGCACTGTATTAAGGAGAGGATGACCGGGGCCATGTATTGCAAGATTTTGGGGAACAACCTCCTTCCCTCAGTTAGAGCATTGAAGATGGGTCGAGGCTGGGTCTTCCAACATGACAATGACCCGAAGCACACAGCCAGGATAACCAAGGAGTGGCTCTGTAAGAAGCATATCAAGGTTCTGGCGTGGCTTAGCCAGTCTCCAGACCTAAACCCAATAGAGAATCTTTGGAGGGAGCTCAAACTCCGTGTTTCTCAGCGACAGGCCAGAAACCTGACTGATCTAGAGAAGATCTGTGTGGAGGAGTGGGCCAAAATTACTCCTGCAGTGTGTGCAAACCTGGTGAAATACTACAGGAAACATTTGACCTCTGTAATTGCAAAGAAAGGCTACTGTACCAAATATTAACATTGACTTTCTCAGGTGATCAAATACTTATTTGCAGCTGTATCATACAAATAAATAGTTTAATAATCATATATTGTGAATTCTGAATTTTTTTTTAGATTATGTCTCTCACAGTGGACATGCACCTACGATGACAATTTCAGACCCTCCATGATTTCTAAGTGGGAGAACTTGCAAAATAGCAGGGTGTTCAAATACTTATTTTCCTCACTGTGTGTGTGTGTGTGTATATATATATATATATATATATATATATATATATATATATATATACACACACACACACACACACACACACATATACACACAGGCGATCAAAATTAGAGAACAATGTATAAACAATTCTGAAATAATGTCATCTTCACTGCTCAACAGTTGAAGGAGTTTTTGTCCTGTCTATACCATGCTACCAAAACACCTTTTCCACAAAATAACTAAGGCATTTAAAAAAAAACATTATTTTGCTGAAAACACACTGATCAAAATTAGAGAACAATGACTGTGGCATGGAAAATGATTACAACTAAATTTTCTGAAGGTTACAACAGTCAGCAATTAGTAGGAAGTGTCCAGGCCTCTGCTCTGAATGACTTCAGCACATCGGTGGCCACAGGACAGCACGAGTCTCTCACACTGCTCTGGTGTGATTTTGGTCCACTCTTCTTCCAGTCTCCTCCACAGTTCGGTGACTGTAGTGGGTTTCTTGGCTATAACTTTGTCACCAAGGATTCTCCAGAGGTTCTTTATTGGGTTGAGATCAGGACTCTGGGCAGGCCATGTCATACTTTCAATGTTTTCAGTTTCAAGGAACTGCTTTACCTGTTTTGCTGTGTGACATGGAGCGTTGTCCTGCATGAACACTGCGGGCTGATTGGGTGATGAATGCACGGAAGGAACCATATGTTGTTGAAGAAGGTTCTGATAAACATTTGCATTCTCTCTGCCATGTAGCTGTATAAGAGACCCAACTCCTGCTGCAGAAAACATGCCCCAAACCATGACACTTCCTCCTCCACTTTTCACTGACTTCTTTACACACTTTGGGTTCAGTCTTTCTCCAGTTTGTCGCCGAACATAATGTTTCCCATCGGACCCAAATAAATTAAACTTGCTTATATCACTGAAGTGAACTTTGGACCAGTTCTCCTCTGTCCACACAACATGTTCCTCAGCAAAGCTTAGTCTAGCCTTTTGATTCTTTCTGCTAATGAGAGGTTTGGTCACTGCAGAGTGGGCTTTCAGTCCAAATGCTCTTAAACGTCGAGACACTGTATGACGAGACAGATCCTTACCCTGTTCAGCGCTGAACTGGTGAGCAATTCCAGCTGCAGTGGGAAACGATTGCCCATTGAGATCCTCCGCAGTATCCTGTCCTCTCTTGTATTTGTCTTCCGTAGACGACCTGCCTTCTTGGCAGACTTGAATGAGTTTGTGATGTTGTAAAGATTCAATATTCTTGAAATCACAGATTTGGAACGACCAACTTGTCTTGCTATGGCTGAAAGGGTCATTCCTTTGGCCTTCATCTGGACAACCTGCTGCCGAAGGCTTTCAGTCACTTAAGAATGGCCCACCATCTTGCATAGTCAGTGAAACTGGAAGTTAGGCTGCCAGTTAAATAAGGGTTGACATATAATCAAGGAAATAAGCACCAGGTGCAGATTAACACCAATAACTGGCAGGTATCTGAAAGTGTTCTCTAATTTTGATCAGTGTGTTTTCTGCAAAATAATGTTTTTTTTTTAAATGCCTTAGTTATTTTGTGGAAAAGGTGTTTTGGTAGCATGGTATAGACAGGACAACAAATCCTTCAACTGTTGAGCAGTGAAGATGACATTATTTCAGAATTTTTCAATTGTTTATAAATGGTTCTCTAATTTTGATCGCCAGTGTGTGTGTGTATATATATCATGGCCCGGCCACTCTGTCAAATTTTAGAACCCATTGTGGCCCGTGAGTCAAAACATTTGCCCATCCCTGCTTTATACCCACTCCATTGGTGAAGTCAAATCCTCACATGGGTTTTCTTACCACTGCTATGCAGATGACACTCAACTAACCTAACCACAGCTTCCGCTCAGATATCAGCATGCTTGACGGACATATCTTCATGGATGAGTGTTCATCAACTAAAAGTCAACCCCAGAAAAACAGAACTGCTGGTCATTCCAGGTGATTCATCTCCAGTTCAAGACCTTCTCACATGTTGCTAATGTGGCTCGTTCCTGTCGATTTCTTCTCTACAACATCCGAAGAATTTGACTGTTTCTGTCCACACAGGCTGCCCAGGTGCTTGTTCAGTCTCTTGTCATTTCAAGACTGGACTACTGCAGCTCTCTGCTGGCAGGTCTTCCCCTGATCGCTATTCATCCACTGCAAATGATGGTCCAAAAATAGACCAGCACCATCTTACCTCAGTGACCTCATCACATCTCGAACTGCACCACGCTGTCTGAGATACTCCAGCACTACTCCAGCAAATGGTAGCCCCTTCTCCCAGAATGAGGGGTAAGTAAACTTCAAGGCTCTTCTCTGTTCTGGCACCGAGGTGGTGGAATGAACTTCCCCTAGATGTCTGTACAGCAGAGTCCCTGACTATCTTCAAGCGACGACTGAAGACCTTCATCTTCCTGAAACACTTAAATTAGCATTTTCCAAGTTTGCTTTGTAAAATTCAAAAGTTATACTTATATTAAGTTTGTAATCTTGTGTACCAGTGTAGATTTATTCATTGCTGGAGACTCAAAGCACTTTTGTACATCACTCTGCATAAGAGCTTCTGCTAAATGGCCCAAATGTAAATGTAAAAACTCCACTGCATCTCTCCTAAACATCTCCATGTTTCTACTGGTATGTCATCTGGTCCAACCAACTTTCCACTCTTCATCCTCTTAATCTCTGCTCTCACTTCCTCCTTACTAATCCTATCCACTTCCTGCTTCACATCTCCACACCATCCAACCTTCTCTCTCTCTCATTTTCCTCGTTCATCAGCTGCCCAAAATACTCCCTCCATCTTCTTAACACACTCTCCTCACTAGTCAACACATTTCCATCTCCATCCTTTATTGCTCTAACCTGCAGCACATCCTTCCCAGCTCGGTTCCTCTGCCTGGCCAATCGCTACAAATCCTTTTCTCCTTCCTTACTGTCCATCTTCTCCTACAGCTCCTCATTTGCCTTTTCCTTGGCTTTCACCACATCCCTCTTCACCTGCTGCTGCATCTCCTTGTTCTCCTGCCTACTTTTCTCATCACTCTGTTGATCCCAATTCTGTTTCTCCAACCTCTTTCTCCTTCTGCTCTCCTGCACTTCCTCATTCCACCACCACGTCTCTTTGTCTTCCTTTCTATTTTCAGATGTTACACCAAGTACCTTTCTAACTGTCTCCTCATCACTTCTGCAGTAGTTCCACAATCATCCAGCACCTCTTCACCACCTCTTCAGCTCCTGTCTGACCTCTTCACTGAACCTCACACTACAGTCTTCCTCTTTCAGCTTCCATCATCTTATTCTTCTTTCAGTCCTCACACACCTCCTCTTCTTCTTCACCTCCAAAACCATCCTACAGACCACCATCCGATGCTGTCTAGCTACACTGTCCCCCGCCAACGCCTTACAGTCTCCAATCTCCTTCAGGTTGCATCTTATACATAGAACATAGTCCACCTGTGTGCACCTTCCTCCACTCTTATACGTCACCCTATGATCCTCTTTCTTCTTAAAATAAGTGTTCACCACTGCCATTTCCATCCTTTTAGGGAAATCCACCACCATTTGCCCTTCCACATTCCTCTCCTTAAGGCCATACCTACCCATCACCTCCTCATCACCTCTGTTCCCTTTACCTGGTCATACTTCCTTTCCACTTGATCTCCTGAACACACACTATATCTACCTTTCTCCGCTCCATCATATCAGCTCCCTCTCTCCCTTTACCAACATTTAAAATACATACCAAACCTCCACTCTCCTTTCCCTGCTGTCTCTGTAGACGTCTTCCTCCTCTCCTTCTCCTCCTTCAGCACTGGCTTGTGCAACACTAATGACTGAGCCCCGACCCATGTAAAATAGATCATATAAATCAAATAAATTACAGCTCTCCTCAAATCCCAACTTTATTAAACAATCAAATATATAATTTATATAATTTCTTTTAGTACAATGGAAATCCAAAACTATTAATGACTTTTACACCATTCTGTGTTGGTGCTCATGTACATAAGATCAATCGTTACAATTTTGCATCGTGATGCATCATTTAGCATTGTATCATTATACCCCTAATGCCATGACATCAGCTCATAGTGATAGGAAAGAAATATCATTCCAAAATATAAAAGTTAAATAAAAGTATAATTTGGTATATCTTTCTACCAATGTGTATAAACACTGCTGGTGGAGCGGATTGGGTTGCTCCTTGTTCGTACCTGCCTGGACACCACATTGACTTCCAGGTCTGATGCTTGGTATAATGTGGTTGCCCTTGACCTGAAAAAACACTGAAGTGATCTAGATAATCCCTACACTTTTCTCTAAAAAGAAGAGTGCAATGTCCTGGATCTCCTGGATCCCTGTGATGGAGCTTGTGTTCCTACATCTACTAAAACACCTCTACTGTCTGCATCCTCTGGGGTTTCATCAGCTTAATCAGTAGAACTCGTACCACAATCCAGAATCTCATACGGGTTTTCTCCGGTGTGAACCTGTAGATGTTTTCTGAGGTTACCCCTTTGTGTAAAGCTCTTACCACAATCTGAACACTGATATGGTTTCTCTCCAGTGTGGATGAGCTGGTGTCGCTGGAAACTACTATGCCTACTAAAGCTCTTCCCGCATGCTGAGCAGAAATACGGTTTCTGCCCAGTGTGAACGTGTTGGTGCACTTGAAGATTGGCTTCCTGGATAAAACTCTTCCCGCACTCTAAACACTTATACGGTTTATCTCCTGTGTGAACATGTAGATGTGTTCTGAGGTTACCCCTCTGTGTAAAACTCATCCCGCAGTATGAACACTGATACGGTTTCTCTCCTGTATGAGTCCGTAGGTGTTGCATCAGGAAACCTTTCTCTATAAAACTCTTCTCGCACTCTGAGCACTGATACGGTTTCTCGCCCGTGTGAATGCGCTGATGTCGCAGAAGATTAGTCTGGTTGGTAAAGTTCTTTCCACAGAGTGTACAGTGGTACGGTTTCTCCCCCGTGTGGACACGTTGGTGTATTTGGAGGTTAATTTCTTGAGTAAAACTCTTCCCACACTCTAAGCAGTGAAATGGTTTATCTCCGGTGTGAGTGCGCAGGTGTTTCTGGAGGTTACAGTTTTGGGTAAAACTCTTCCCACAGTCCGAGCACTGATACGGCTTTTCTCCAGTGTGAACCCGCTGGTGCTTTACAAGATTGCTGCGCTCAATAAAACTCTTCTCGCACTGCGTACACTGGTACAGCTTCTCCCCTGAGTGAGTGCGCTGATGCCGCTGAAGATCGCTCTGACTCGTAAAATTCTTGCTGCACTGAGGACACTGATACGGCTTTTCACCAGAGTGAATCCGCTGGTGTTTCTTGAAATGTCCATTTTGACTGAAACTCTTCCCACAGTCTAAACAATGATACGGCTTCTCTCCTGTGTGGATGCGCTGGTGCTCCTTCAGAGTCCTCTTCTGACTAAAGATCTTGCCACACTCTGGGCACTGGTGAATTTCATTTTTCACTTCTCTGCAAGGAGCACTAGTGTGGGAAGTACCAGATGAGCTTTGATGACTACTAGAGATCTCTGTGGATTCCAGATCCTCACATTTAATCACAACAAAGGAGACCATCTCAGTTGGAACTAGTGATGTTCTTGCAGGGATACATTTTTGTCCTGTAGGTAGTAGGGTAGCAGGAGAAGGCTGCACACCACTCATATCTGAATCAAAAAGAAGCAAAACAGATAATGGATCAATACGTTTTTAATAAATAAGCTACAAAAAAAGACTTCCTGTTTGAAAAGCAATGTATATGCAAGTTCTCTCTTTCTTGCTTCAACAACACTGGATATTTTCTGTTATATCTTCAAACATCACACTGTAATCAATAATAACCAACATTACCGAAAGAAGGATTATTTACTGTGTACAGTGGGTTCATGGTTGAGTGCCAGTTTGTAAATGTAAGGTGGAGCAGGAGGAAACCAGCAGTAAGGATTACACACATGCACATGATTTGTATTAATGAGTGTACTCTCTCAAGAGGGCCACAAGAGCAGAGCAGTGAAAGAGACAACTGGAAGGTGTGCATGTTTGTGTGTATGGTTACATGTGCAATAAAAAAATGTAATAAAGTCTATAAGAAGTGAAACTTGCCATCTACATGCCACTCCTTCCCTGAGACTGCAAGCTCTTTATACTGGGGATAAAAATCCAGGAAAGAAAGGAGGAACTCCCTCATGGAGTTTGTGCTCTTGAATGAGCTAGTGGAAGTCCTCACCCCCATCCAGCAGACACAATATCAGGTCGTTCTCTAGGTCTAAACAGAGCAGGCCCTGATCAACAGCCAGGCAGATGATCAGATGCTGCTCCAGAGCATGCTGGACAAAAAAACAGCTCACAATAAACAAGATTGGCCCACGTTTAAGTGTTCCTCAAACTATTTAAGTGCTGCAAGCATGGGGTGGCCAATGTCGGAGCAGGCACTTCACGTGCTATTAATCCTATCGGGGCAAATTGCAACTCACAGCCGACAGCACATCACCACTGACATTACATTAGGTTGCGCAGTGATACAGGCGTTTGAACTCCCAACCTTCTGATCAGTTACCCAGAGCCTTAACCAGTGGACTACCACCTCCCTAAATTACAATGTGGGAAAGGCCCTTTGAAGTCACATGATCAATCAGGAAATTGACTATAAGGTTAGGTGCAGGGATGGAGACGGGGCACTTCAAATATATCACCTTGTTTTTTGAAAACAAAGGAGAGTGGTGATGCCTCTCTCTGATCTCAAGAGGGAAGAGTTTTTGTAGAATTCAAGAGTAATATTTATATTAAGTTTGCAATCTTGCGTACCAGTGTAGACTTATTCATTGTTAGAGACTCAAAGCACTTTTGTACATCGCTCTGGACAAGCGTTTTTTCCCCCGCGCTTCCGCTTTCTCCCGTGCTGCCATTTTGGATCTTGGATCCACACAATATTGATCCGCACAGTTCTCATAGAACACAATACTGAGACCTATCTATGTGTGGTGGTCTGGATATTACCAATACAAGCTCCCTAAACATTCATCAACAAAGAATCCCACAGCAGTTAGCACAGCCTGGTGGTGCACAAGTCCAACGGATTGGTCCGTTTCTGTGTTGACTACTTGATTACACCCTTAAAAAGCCAATGCAGTGTCTAAATTTAAAGCATAGCCAAAGCCTCACACAGATGAACTACTAGTCACTTAAGGCATGCTTAACTCTGGATTTATCCAAGGGAAATTGACAAATCCACCTGACTCCAGTGTCTTACAAAAAAAAAAAAAAAAAACTATTCCACTCCAAATTAAACCATTTTGTCACTTTTTTGTTTGGATTGTTTTGTAGCCCCACAGTTTCGTAACGATTCCTAAGGACTGCCCTGAGGCAGGTGGAGGTAAAATCTGGGCACTTGGTTCATGGGCAGGTGCATCCGCAAATTGAGATGACTACAGCTACTGTGGCCTCCTGAGACCAAAAAACAAAAAGAATGGCTATTATCGGCTGGCTATTATAGCAGCTTTGTTCTTAATGGGAGTGGTAGCTCAGTGGTTAAGTTGCTGGGTAACTGATTCAAAGGGCAGGGGTATTGGCAAGCTGCCATTCTTGGGCCCTTGAGCAAGGGCCTTAACCCTCTGTGCTCCAGGGGCGCTGTATACCCTGCGCTCTGACCCCAGCTTTCAAACAAGCTGGGATATGCAAAGAAATATAAAACGCTGCTGTAATTTACATTTGACTAAAAAAAGGCTATTATGTTTACACTTTTTAAATGTCACCAGACTGCTGACTGATATCACTAAAAAGGGAGCACCAGGGCCCATTAAGTGGTCAGAGGTCAGAGGACAGAGGACAGCTTTCACCCAATTGAGAGCTTTGCCAGAAAGAAGAGAAATGATGTGGATGACCTGAGCCCAATCAATCGTGAAGGAGTGCTGGAGCGTTGCGAATGAGATAGCACTGCACTAGGAACCACCTGCAGGTCTCAGGATGTCCAGAGTAAAGCTAGGGGCAGAATAGAAATGTTTAGTGCAAAACAGTACAAGACAGAAAGACAGAAAACAGAGACGCTGCAACTCTGACCAGTACAGCAGGTGGATAATAGTGCAAATTAATTGTTCATATATCAATATATACCGTACATCCAAACATGATGTTTTGCAGCAATTCTCTGCAAACAGTTAAATGAGTTTGTTCCTTTGAGGGTGTGTGTAAATCCAGCTCCTTTTTATTGAGGAGTTGAATAGCTTATGGAGAAAATAGTGTTACACAATCTGGCTGTAAGGGCCAAAATGTTTTAGTAATGTTCCAGATGGCAGGAAGGTGAAATGGTTGTAAGGGATGTTTGTAAGGGTTGTGTGTGATCAACTACAATTCTGGTGGCATTGGGGATGCAGGGTGTTGAGTAAATGTTTATAATGAAGGAAAGAGACCCCTCAGCCATCCTCACTATCCACTATAAAGTTCTGCAATCAGAGATGATGCAATTTTCAAACCAGGCAGTAATGCAGCTGCTCAGGGTGCTCAATAGCCCTTCTGTAGAACGTAGTAAGAATTGGAGATGGGAATTTCTTAGCTTTCTCAAGAAGTAGGGGTGCTGCTGGGCTTTCTTTTTTTACACTAGTGATAAGGAATCTGCTGATTTTCTCTGCCAGGTGAACACAAAAAAATAGGTGTTGATTGATTGCTGGTTGATTGCTCCAGGGAAGAGACATTGATGTTCAGCAGAAGGTGATTACTTCATGTCCTCCTAAAATAAACAACAATTCTTTTATTTTATCCACATTCAGAGACAGGTTGTTGGCTTTACACCAGTCCCTGAACCACTGCACTGAGCACTCAGACCTGGGAGACCAAACTGCTCAGTCTGGTTCTGCTGGAGGTGCTGTTCCTGATCTATAATGTCTGAGGTCTCTCAGTCAAAAATCCAGGATCTAGTTACAGGGAAAGGCTCAGATTCCTGATCACGCTGGTGAATGATTGTCTTGAATGCTGAGCTGATGTCCATATACAGCATCCAAACCTGTGTCCTTTTTTTTAAATCCAAACTATTTTATAAATAACACTGTAGATACTATAATTATTACAGATAATCAATTACAAAGTTTTACTTCAATTTAATAGAAATAATTAATTTAATTAATTTCCACATCAATATAATACACTTGTGTTCTAGATCTTTTTACCTGCAAGTTTCCTCAAACAGATCATTTTAGAGGGAATTAAACCTGTTTTAAAATAATAAACTCTTCCATTAGCACTGGTTATGTACCAAAATCCTTCAAACTGCAGTTATCAACCCCCTAATTAAGAAACCTGACCTTCACCCTGTCAGCTGTCCAACTACAGTCCAATATCAAACCTCCTCTTTATCTCCAAGATTCTGGAAAAGGTTGTAGCACAGCAGTTCTGCTCACATCTACTGAGGAATAACATTTATGAAATGTATCAGTCAGGATTTTGGCCTCATCATAGCACAGAAGTTAAGGTGGTAAATGACTGTTATTGGTCTCTTTACTTGTGATGCTTGATCTAGAAATGAGCCACATCTCTGTAAAAACAAGGATCTAAACTCACGCCGTGTAGCTTGCTGAAGTCGGATGTAGTCCAGTTTATTGACATTAATGAACAGGATGAATGTGGAAGCTAGCCAGCTAGAGTAGCACTGATTGGGTGAAGCATGATGGTGGTAGTGTCATGACTTGGGTTTGCATTGCTACTGCAGGAACAGATTCACTGGATGATGAAGGAAATCTAATGAAACATTCTCTCTGACAATCAGAGAGAGAAACTTCACTCACACAAATATTAGATCTAAAATGTAAAAAAATATTTGGTTTTCATTGGGGATCATCGTTACACACCACATCTTTTTCACTGATACTTGTGTAAATGTTTGGAGAGCAGCAGATCAGCAGTCTGACCTTGGAACCATTTGAGGAACATCAGCACACCACATTTACACTCAACATTTCTGTTTCCATCCACCATGTATTAATATTGAACAATCCTGCTGTTATGCAGTGCTTCATTAAACCGAATTTAATTTATTGAATTTAAACGCACAAGCACGCACTACCTGTACTGTAGTACCTATTCTGTTCCTATTACATTACTGACTGACGATGAAATTATCTGATTAGAACATTAGTGAGATCATCTTGTTTATTTTTACAATCATTAGAAACTCTACAGAACAGCAGCAGATGTTTCTAATCCACAGGGTAGTGCAACATGTAAGAAATGAAAGATAATTAGAATCAGCATTAATTAAACACAATCAATCAATAATGATCCATACACACACTAACTTTAACCAGGATCGCGCCCAGATCATTCCTGATTGTGTATCATACCTGAGTGTGTAGTAAACAGCGCTAGTGTAGACTCTGTAGTGCACTACGGAGTGTGTAATAAATAGCGCTAGTGTAGACTCTGTAGTGCACTACGGAGTGTGTAGTAAACAGCGCTAGTGTAGACTCTGTAGTGCACTACGGAGCGTGTAATAAATAGCTAGTGTAGACTCTGTAGTGCACCACGGAGCGTGTGGTAAGCGCTAGTGTAGACTCTGTAGTGCACTACGGAGCGTGTGGTAAACAGCGCTAGTGTAGACTCTGTAGTGCACTACGGAGCGTGTGGTAAACGGCGCTAGTGTAGACTCTGTAGTGCACTACGGAGCGTGTGGTAAACGGCGCTAGTGTAGACTCTGTAGTGCACTACGGAGCGTGTAGTAAACGGCGCTAGTGTAGACTCTGTAGTGCACCACGGAGCGTGTGGTAAACGCGCTAGTGTAGACTCTGTAGTGCACCACGGAGTGTGGTAAACGGCGCTAGTGTAGACTCTGTAGTGCACCACGGAGCGTGTGGTAAACGGCGCTAGTGTAGACTCTGTAGTGCACTACGGAGCGTGTGGTAAACGCGCTAGTGTAGACTCTGTAGTGCACCACGGAGCGTGGTAAACGGCGCTAGTAGACTCTGTAGTGCACTCACGGAGTGTGTAATAAATGGCGCTAGTGTAGACTCTGTAGTGCACTACGGAGCGTGTGGTAAACGGCGCTAGTGTAGACTCTGTAGTGCACTACGGAGCGTGGTGGTAAACGGCGCTAGTGTAGACTCTGTAGTGCACTACGGAGCGTGTGGTAAGCGCTAGTGTAGACTCTGTAGCACTACGGAGCGTGGTAAACGGCGCTAGTGTAGACTCTGTAGTGCACTACGGAGCGTGTGGTAAACGGCGCTAGTGTAGACTCTGTAGTGCACCACGGAGCGTGTGTGGTAAACGGCGCTAGTGTAGACTCTGTAGTGCACTACGGAGCGTGTGGTAAACGGCGCTAGTGTAGACTCTGTAGTGCACCACGGAGCGTGTGGTAAACGGCGCTAGTGTAGACTCTGTAGTGCACCACGGAGCGTGTGGTAGCGCTAGTGTAGACTCTGTAGTGCACTACGGAGCGTGTAGTAAACGGCGCTAGTGTAGACTCTGTAGTGCACTACGGAGCGTGTGGTAAACGGCGCTAGTGTAGACTCTGTAGTGCACTACGGAGCGTGTGGTAAACGGCGCTAGTGTAGACTCTGTAGTGCACTACGGAGCGTGGTAAACGGCGCTAGTGTAGACTCTGTAGTGCACTACGGAGCGTGTGGTAAACGGCGCTAGTGTAGACTCTGTAGTGCACTACGGAGCGTGTGGTAAACGGCGCTAGTGTAGACTCTGTAGTGCACTACGGAGCGTGGTAAACGGCGCTAGTGTAGACTCTGTAGTGCACTACGGAGTGTGTAGTAAACGCGCTAGTGTAGACTCTGTAGTGCACTACGGAGTGTGTAGTAAACGGCGCTAGTGTAGACTCTGTAGTGCACTACGGAGCGTGTCGTAAACGGCGCTAGTGTAGACTCTGTAGTGCACTACGGAGTGTGTAGTAAACGGCGCTAGTGTAGACTCTAGTGCACTACGGAGTGTGTAGTAAACAGCGCTAGTGTAGACTCTGTAGTGCACTACGGTGTGTGGTAAACAGCGCTAGTGTAGACTCTGTAGTGCACTACGGAGTGTGTAAACAGCGCTAGTGTAGACTCTGTAGTGCACCACGGAGCGTGTGGTAGCGCTAGTGTAGACTCTGTAGTGCACTACGGAGTGTGGTAAACGGCGCTAGTGTAGACTCTGTAGTGCACCACGGAGCGTGTGGTAAACGGCGCTAGTGTAGACTCTGTAGTGCACTCACGGAGCGTGTGGTAGCGCTAGTGTAGACTCTGTAGTGCACCACGGAGCGTGTGGTAAACGGCGCCAGTGTAGACTCTGTAGTGCACTACGGAGCGTGTGTAAACGGCGCTAGTGTAGACTCTGTAGTGCACTACGGAGCGTGTGGTAAACGCGCTAGTGTAGACTCTAGTGCACTACGGAGTGTGGTAAACGGCGCTAGTGTAGACTCTGTAGTGCACTACGGAGCGTGTGTAAACGGCGCTAGTGTAGACTCTGTAGTGCACTACGGAGCGTGGTAAACGGCGCTAGTGTAGACTCTGTAGTGCACCACGGAGTGTGTGGTAAACGGCGCTAGTGTAGACTCTGTAGTGCACTACGGAGCGTGTAGTAAACGGCGCTAGTGTAGACTCTGTAGTGCACTACGGAGCGTGTGTAGTAAACAGCGCTAGTGTAGACTCTGTAGTGCACCACGGAGTGTGGTAAACGGCGCTAGTGTAGACTCTGTAGTGCACCACGGAGCGTGTGGTAAACGCGCTAGTGTAGACTCTGTAGTGCACTACGGAGCGTGTGGTAAACGGCGCTAGTGTAGACTCTGTAGTGCACTACGGAGCGTGTGGTAAACGGCGCTAGTGTAGACTCTGTAGTGCACTACGGAGCGTGTGGTAAACGCGCTAGTGTAGACTCTGTAGTGCACTACGGAGCGTGTGGTAAACGCGCTAGTGTAGACTCTGTAGTGCACTACGGAGCGTGTGTGGTAAACGGCGCTAGTGTAGACTCTGTAGTGCACCACGGAGCGTGTGGTAAACGGCGCTAGTGTAGACTCTGTAGTGCACTACGGAGCGTGGTAAACGGCGCTAGTGTAGACTCTGTAGTGCACTACGGAGCGTGTGGTAAACGGCGCTAGTGTAGACTCTGTAGTGCACTACGGAGCGTGGTAAACGGCGCTAGTGTAGACTCTGTAGTGCACTACGGAGCGTGTGGTAAACGGCGCTAGTGTAGACTCTGTAGTGCACTACGGAGCGTGTGGTAAACGGCGCTAGTGTAGACTCTGTAGTGCACTACGGAGTGTGTGGTAAACGGCGCTAGTGTAGACTCTGTAGTGCACTACGGAGTGTGGTAAACGGCGCTAGTGTAGACTCTGTAGTGCACTACGGAGTGTGTGGTAAACGGCGCTAGTGTAGACTCTGTAGTGCACTACGGAGTGTGTAGTAAACGGCGCTAGTGTAGACTCTGTAGTGCACTACGGAGTGTGTGGTAAACGGCGCTAGTGTAGACTCTGTAGTGCACTACGGAGTGTGTAGTAAACGGCGCTAGTGTAGACTCTGTAGTGCACTACGGAGTGTGTAGTAAACGGCGCTAGTGTAGACTCTGTAGTGCACTACGGAGTGTGTAGTAAACAGCGCTAGTGTAGACTCTGTAGTGCACTACGGAGTGTGTAGTAAACAGCGCTAGTGTAGACTCTGTAGTGCACTAGTGTAGGGAGCAGAAACCCGTTTAGGATTGAGCCACTGTTAGCCGAGTTGAAGTTACCTTGATGTTTCCAGCAGAACGCAGTGAAGCTCCTCAAATTCAGCTCCAGCGGATCAGATGGAAGTGTGGAGGTAAAACCCTGTCAGAAATATTGGAATGGAAAGATGATTAGTAGAGTCCGAGATCAGATCATCAATCAGCAACACTGCCGCACGCCTTCTTCTATTCCTGTAACACAACGCGACCTGGACGCTCACAGCGACACCTACTGGAGCATCAGGTTAAGTCACTTTCATTTCATTTCAGTCACATAACAGTAAATGTCGGTAAATGTCACTTCAGTAAAGTAAAAGTGCTTCCTTTAATCCTACCTGTCTGATCGTTACTATTTTGTAGATTTAAATGGAGAACTATCAGGTTAATCCAAGTTAAACATGGGGTTCAGTTCTAGGACCTCTGCTTTTCACAATATACATGCTTTCCTTAGGAAATATTATTAGAAGGCATGGAATTAGCTTCCATTGTTATGCTGATGATACTCAGCTATATATCTCATCTAAACCAGGCGACACACTCAATTAGCTCAGATAACTGAGTGTGTTAAAGAATTAAAAGACTGAATGACTCATAACTTTCTACTTTTAAATTCTGATAAGACGGAGATTTTGCTCATCGGCCCAAAAACCAGTACACAGAAGCTCCAGCATCTCAACCTGCATTTAGACGGATGTTCTGTAACTACTAGTTCAACAGTAAAAGACCTGGGAGTTATTTTAGAGCAACTTGTCTTTTAAAAATCATATCAACCAAGTTACAAAAACAGTCTTCTTCCACCTTAGAAATATTTCTAAGCTAAGAAACATGTTGTCTATATCCGATGCAGAGAAGCTCGTCCATGCGTTCATCCTGATTGGTGACTCGCTGCATTTATTGTATTAATTATTGTCCACTAATGACTACAGGACCAAGGTGCAACACAACACAAATGAACACAGAATAACACAATCCTAACTAGGACACTATATAAAGGGAAAGTGTGCAGACAACACTGCAAACAAAACAATGAGACAGTAAACCCCAGTACAGTAGATTAGTGCAAATAAACTGTAAACATTGTAAAATGTAAACAAGGGTAATTTAGCAGCAATTATTTGTGCAACAAAAAAACAGTGGTGTTCATTCGAGTGTGTGTGTGTGTGTTTTGTATTCACTCTGAATTAACAAAAAATGAATAAGTTCTTTATAAGTGTAAGTTTGTCTCTGATGAACAAGTCGGTGGAGACTGTGGTGAAGGAAAAACTCCCTGAGATGGAAGGAACCTTGAGAGGAACCAGACTCAAGAGTGAACCTCATCCTCATCTGGGTTCCACCGAATGTCCATTTATTACAGATAAACGATGTTGAGGTGCAGTGATGGAGATCAGAGCAAACTGTAGTCCTGAGTCAGTGTAGCAGACTGTTGGTATTAACTACAGTCCAAATCCTCAAAGCTCCTGATCTTACTCCAGAATTTCATGATCCCCAGGGTGTAGATGTGAAACATCACCAGCTGCACAGAGTCGCCTCTAATCGAAGAAAACAAGAGTGGTCACTGGAACCTCAGGAGCATGTTTAACTCAACAGAGAGAGAGAGCGAGAGAGAGAGAGAGGTGATAGGAAGAGAAGGATATGGATTATTATGTTATTGTTGTATGAAAGTTAATGTCACTGTGCAGTCTGGACTTCAGTAAGACTCACTATAGCAGCAGAACTAAAAGGAAGAAACAGAAGGTACTTGACATTTTTTCTTTTTGTAACTTAACAATATGTTAGTTTAACTTACTTACCTGCAAAATACTTGAACTTAAGATTGTTAGTGTTGTGAACTCCTGAAAGATCCTGATTTATTAAAAAAGCTCACGCTGGTCTCCCTTTAATGTGATTGGGTAAGTAAGGAGTTCTGCCTGGCAACAAGAGAACTACTGCCCTGATTGGTAGATAATTATAAAAAGCGGTCCTTAATGCCTTTTCGCTGATACCACAAAGTTCACTTAAGATTTTTGTCTTCACTTTTTAAATTCAGTAAGTAAATATTTATGTAGGTATAAACTTAAAAAATATGATTCTAATTGTGTAATATGTTTGTTTAAATTCTAATGGTACATTTCTATAATAAAGGACAAGTCAGCCATCATTACAAATTTGCCAAAAACACTTTACATTAGTGGTTTTACCAGTCAAACTTTGCAAAATTCACTTATTAATTTTGTGAAACTATGATTGAGAAATTAAATTAATTTGACTTGTAAGATGTAAATCAGTTTATACTGTACATCGGTTAATCGTGTGTTTTGAGGAAGAACAAAGTGATGTTTAATAGTCAGTGAAATCCATCAACAATCCATTTATCATCAATTATTATTTTTTTATTTAATATCTCTATCTAGCTGATCCTCCTTTATTTGCTGGATTATGTGTATTTTAAATAACATTTAGATTTAATTATTAATTATATTTTTTATGATGTTTTGTCATTGACTTTTTTGACCTTTTTGTTTTTATATTGCAGGTGACATGAGACAAGAACATGTGGACATGTGGAAATGTTACACAATCATGTATTATAAAAAAATAAAAGGGTAATTTGTAAAGCATTATCGAAACATGGTGGTCATAGAAAAACTGTACTTTTTCCATGCCTACACCAGCACTTGCAACTTGAGGTGAGTAGATATTAGTCTTATTAAAGATAACTTAAAAGCATTTCATGTTGTCAACGTATTTCTAATTAATTGTGAGTTGTTGTGGTATTAATGGAAGTTCATGTTTTTTCCTAAAGTTTTTCCAACATTACAATAATCCACAAGTAACCCACACCACTCCTGTCTATCGGTTAACATCTTGTGAAGAGAAAATCTGTGTGTTTGTAAGAAACAAATCCATTACTTGTGGATTATTGTGCTGTTTTTATCAGCTGTTTGGACTCTCATTCTGAAGGCACCCATTCACTGCAGAGGATCGATTGATGAGCAACAGACGTAATGCTACATTTCTGCAAATCTTATCACATTAAGAAACAAAATCATCTGCATTTTGGATGGAATAAGGAAAAGTAAATTTACCTTCAATTTACTACGTTTTGGATGAACTTTAATAAAGAAACATGGCTTTTTAATACAATAACAATTAGTTTATATTGAATCTTTTAAAAAGTGTCTACCAAGTGCTTTCCAGGAAACCTGTATATTTATGTAAATGCACATGTATATTTGTTGTAAAAAATTTATAAATAATAGAAATAAATAAAAAAAATGTACACATTTGTGCTAACTTTTGTAATATGTGGCTAATGACAATTGGTCAATAAAAGTGATGTGTGTAGTGATGTGCATTTCTTTAGTGCGAGTTCTGATAAATATGCATTGATGTTCAACCTTTAATGCAGGATCACAATCATTTATTTTGTATTTAATTTATTCTTGTGTTTTTACTGGGTGTCTGATCATCGCAGTTCAAGCCCTGATGTGCCACTGGGGATTTTATTCGAGGACACTGATCTTAAGACCCCCAACTCCTTTAATTCAAATTCCTAGATTAATATAATACTTGAAGGCCAAATGGTGATGGACAAGATTCATACAGCGTGTACTGATGTCAGTGGGACAGAAAGCCCTCAAGCCCAAAGTACAGTGTTTGGTACAACCAGCTTTTTACTTAAGAAAAATATTTTTTGTTTACTCAATTATCCTTTAATGGATTATAGAACATGTGATTGGTTAAATTGATTAAATGCACAAAGTTCGAGCAGTGATGTAGTGCAGCAGTTAATGAGGGACATTTGTACTGTTGTTACCACCCGTACAGTGTTGTAAAGTCTGGCTGTGATCCAGTTCTATTTCATTGAAGTATGTATTGTAATTTATTTAATATTGTTCGATTTTGCGCAATAAATACATTCAATATGCTGTTCAGTATTTTTTTACATTTATTATTGCATAAATATTTAACAGTCAAAAGTAGTGTCAATTTATAATTAATATTCCATTTTAAATTAAGTTAAAAATGTAGTGTAAGTACATGAACTTAATAGTTTAAGTACAATTTATAATACACCAAGTAAGATGAACATTTAACAATTTAAGTACAGTCTACATGAGCACCAAGTTAAGTAAACTTAACCTATTAAGTAAACTCCTTCCCTCAATTGAATTGAGTAATACATTTTCCAAAACTTGTATATTTAAGCTTATTGAACTTATTAGGGTTTTCAGTGTACTTAAATACCGATGTTTCCGGACTATAAGGCGCACCCACTGAATTTTACAAATATTTTTATTTTTAACATAAATAAGCCGCTTCCTTTAGGAGCATAGCAGTATTTTGGGAATAGCCTGCCGCCGCATTTTTCCAGTATTACTGCGTGTGTGCAAGACGCGGATTATGTCCTTATTATTTTCTGATGCTGATTTCTAAGTTTCTTTGACTAACCCATAAAGAAAAAGCATGAGTTTTGGAAACCTGTCTGTGCTTATATGATTTCTGTTGTAACTGGAGTTAGCGAGCTCTCCCTTCACCCAGACTCAACGTGTTACAACGGCTTGTATCTAAACAGTAGCTACCAAGAAAGTCATTGTTCACTGTCTTCCTCCTTCCTTTCACAACTATTTCTCTCGGGAGTTTATCTTTTGGCATCGTCATGCATTTAAAAAAAACGTTTTTTCTCCCGAAGCCGTGCAGCTCAGAACACAGGTGAGGTTTCCGTTCCATTGGTCTAATGTTATGGGGTTCAGTTTTTTGGCATGAAGTTTGTGAAACCGGGAAAAACCCAGAAAAAATTAATAAATTAGCCGCTTCGTTGTTTACGCCGCGGGGTTCAAAACGTGGGAAAAAAGTAGCGGCTTATAGTCCCAAAAATACGGTAGATCATTTTTCACACACATCCAACCCATGGAAAATAGATCATATAAATCATATAAATTACAGATCTTCTCAAATCCCAACTTTACTTTATTAAACAATCAAATATATAATTTATATAATTTCTTTTAGTACAATGGAAATCCAAAACTATTAATGACTTTTACACCATTCTGTGTTGGTGCTCATGTACATAAGATCAATCGTTACAATTTTGCATCGTGATGCATCATTTAGCATTGTATCATTATACCCCTAATGCCATGACATCAGCTCATAGTGATAGGAAAGAAATATCATTCCAAAATATAAAAGTTAAATAAAAGTATAATTTGGTATATCTTTCTACCAATGTGTATAAACACTGCTGGTGGAGCGGATTGGGTTGCTCCTTGTTCGTACCTGCCTGGACACCACATTGACTTCAAGGTCTGATGCTTGGTATAATGTGGTTGCCCTTGACCTGAAAAAACACTGAAGTGATCTAGATAATCCCTACACTTTTCTCTAAAAAGAAGAGTGCAATGTCCTGGATCTCCTGGATCCCTGTGATGGAGCTTGTGTTCCTACATCTACTAAAACACCTCTACTGTCTGCATCCTCTGGGGTTTCATCAGCTTAATCAGTAGAACTCGTACCACAATCCAGAATCTCATACGGGTTTTCTCCGGTGTGAACCTGTAGATGTTTTCTGAGGTTACCCTTTGTGTAAAGCTCTTACCACAATCTGAACACTGATATGGTTTCTCTCCAGTGTGGATGAGCTGGTGTCGCTGGAAACTACTATGCCTACTAAAGCTCTTCCCGCATACTGAGCAGAAATACGGTTTCTGCCCAGTGTGAACGTGTTGGTGCACTTGAAGATTGGCTTCCTGGATAAAACTCTTCCCGCACTCTAAACACTTATACGGTTTATCTCCTGTGTGAACATGTAGATGTGTTCTGAGGTTACCCCTCTGTGTAAAACTCATCCCGCAGTATGAACACTGATACGGTTTCTCTCCTGTATGAGTCCGTAGGTGTTGCATCAGGAAACCTTTCTCTATAAAACTCTTCTCGCACTCTGAGCACTGATACGGTTTCTCGCCCGTGTGAATGCGCTGATGTCGCAGAAGATTAGTCTGGTTGGTAAAGTTCTTTCCACAGAGTGTACAGTGGTACGGTTTCTCCCCCGTGTGGACACGTTGGTGTATTTGGAGGTTAATTTCTTGAGTAAAACTCTTCCCACACTCTAAGCAGTGAAATGGTTTATCTCCGGTGTGAGTGCGCAGGTGTTTCTGGAGGTGAGGTTTTTGGGTAAAACACTTCCCACAGTCCGAGCACTGATACGGCTTTTCTCCAGTGTGAACCCGCTGGTGCTTTACAAGATTGCTGCGCTCAATAAAACTCTTCTCGCACTGCGTACACTGGTACAGCTTCTCCCCTGAGTGAGTGCGCTGATGCCGCTGAAGATCGCTCTGACTCGTAAAATTCTTGCCGCACTGAGGACACTGATACGGCTTTTCACCAGAGTGAATCCGCTGGTGTTTCTTGAGATTCCCGTTTTGACTAAAACTCTTCCCACAGTCTAAACAATGATACGGCTTCTCTCCTGTGTGGATGCGCTGGTGCTCCTTCAAAGTCCTCCTCTGACTGAAGATCTTGCCACACTCTGGGCACTGGTGAATTTCATTTTTCACTTCTCTGTAAGGGGCACTAGTGTGGGAAGTACCAGATGAGCTTTGATTACTACTAAAGATCTCTGTGGATTCCAGATCCTCACATTTAATCACAACAAAGGAGACCATCTCAGTTGAATCTGTTGATGTTCTTGCAGCGATAAATGTATGTTCTGTAGGTAGCAGGGTAGCAGGAGCAGGCCACTCATATCTGGATCAGAAAGAAGCAAAACAGACAATCGATCAATATGTTTTTATAAAATAAACCATATTTTATGCTGAGCTACAAAACAGGCTTTCTGTTTTAAAAGCAAAGTACATGTGAGACAGAGCTCTTTGTTTGTTTCATGAGCTTTACCCCTCATGTTAGTATCAGGGCTGTATACATGGTAGACACAGGGTCATCATCAAGTCCGTTACATTGAAATTACTATATAAGACATTTCAGTTTTACGAGAGATAAAAACTTAAAACATATTCAGGTGACACATTATGAAAAATCCCTTGTAAAGATGTTTCTAAATAATTCTGGTTTCTAGCAGTATCGTAAAAGTTACAGTCCAACAAGATCTGTTTAAAATTCAAGGGAACTTGACATGAATGACATAAGGGAGGAGCTTCACCCATCAGAAGAAACAGATGAGTAAGCCTTCAGTGGCCAAGTCGGCACAGAGTGTAGACAACTTGGTCATGTGCTTATTTAAACCTACAAAAACGCTTCATTTGATACTAGGGCTTAATTCATACAATTAATTCTTTTTATGTTACATTCCCTCTGCCATTTGATTAAATTCATCTCATTCTCTCTGTGTTTGCTTTCAAGGAGCGAAATCGCTTCCCTGAACATAACAAAGAAAAGAGTCCATTGTTGGGATGGCTGAGGTCCTTTACAATCTTGCTGGCTCTGGTCCTGCACTGCGTGCTGTAGATGTCCTGCAGGTCAGGGAGCTCGGTGTGGATGGTACGTTCCGCTGACCGCACCACCCTCTGGAGGGCTCACCTGTCCTGCATGGTGCTGTTCCCAAACCAGTAAGTGATGGTACCCGTCAGGACGCTCTCAATGGTGCAAGTGTAAACAGTCCTTAGCACCTGAGAGAGTAGTTTAAAGTCCCTTAAGTGTCTCAGATGGTACAGATGCTGCCGGGCTTCTTCACCAGGGTGTTGATATGACAGGACCAAGACGGGTCCAGTTGATGTTTAGCGGTTGGTATGGCCGCTCCTGCTTCGTGCCGAAGTCCACTATCAACTCCTTAGTCTTGCTGGCGTTCTGAAGAAGATTGATCTCCTGGCACCACCTCCTCCAGGTTTTTAATCTCCTGTAATTAAGCCGTCTCATCGTTGTTGGAGATCAGGCCCACCACAACAGTATCGTCAGCAAAATTGATGATGGTGGTGGAGTTGGAAGTGGCCACACAGTCATATGTGTACGGTTAGTACAGCAGGGGGCTCAAAACACAACCCTGGGGCGCTCCAGTGCTGAGGGTGAGGTTGGGTAAGATGTGTCTGCTCACCCATACGGCTTGTGGTCTGTCTGTCAGGAAGATGGAGATCCATTAACACAGTGGCAGGCCGAGTCCCAGGACCTTCAACTTAGAGGTAAACACGTGGAGGTTAAATGCTGAACTGTGGTCCACAAATGGCATTTTCCATTTTTGCAATTTTTGATTGTAATGTATAGGTTAATTAAAGGTCTGAGGTCAGAAGTTGGTATTTCACAGTCAGTTATTTCCAATTCATGTGTTTTCCTGGCAGCGTATCCACTTTCTCATTGCCACCCAACAGACCAATGTGACTCGGAACCTAGCAAAATTTTACACTAATGTTCTCCCTCTTCAAATGGTCTAGTTTAGTTAAAATGTCAGCTATTATTGGATGGTCAATCTCTACAGTTTTAAATGCTTGAAGACAGGATTGTGAGTCAGGGGCAATAAAATTGTAGTGCGTGACTAACCTGTCAACACCTGTTAGCTCTCCAATTACAGGCCAATATAAAACCTCTTTAAAAGATCCTTGAAAAGGTTGTAGCACAGCAGTACTGCTCACACATGCATAGGAATAACATTTATGAAATGTATTGTAACAGTTTTACTGTTTCATTAGTTCCAATAGTCTGCCATTGTTCATCCTATATCCAGCAAATGGTCAGTGTTGTGCTGGTTACTAAAAAAATAGTAACTAGTTACAGTTACTTGTTACTTCATTCAAAAAGTAACTTAGTTACTTTGTTGATTACTTACACCAAAAAGTAATGCGTTACTGTTAAAAGTAACTTTTTAGTTACTTTTTTAAACAACGTTCTTTAAATGTTCCCATTAATGCCCTTTTATGCGTTATGGTCTATACCAGGGGTGGGCAATTCATTTTTACAAGGGGCCACATGAGAAACCTGAATTGTGTCAGAGGGCCACACCAACGATAATATTTTAGGGATGCACCGAAATGAAAATTCTTGTCCGAAACCAAAAACCAAAAATGAGGAAACCAAGGCCAAAACCGAAACACTGAAACACCGAAAGAAAAGATTGTCAATTATTAGAACCATTGTATTTCTGGCTATGAGTGTGTACTAACCTCACTAAAATCAATGCATTGCAGTTCAAAGAATAAATCAATTACAAAAGTGTTTTATTTAATATTATAAATTATTGTTATTTATTTGTTATCATTCATAGTATTGACAGACAGACAGCAGTCAATTATTATTAGCAACGGGTCTGTTAAAGGAAAATAATTGACTGCCGAACGTTTGAAAGCTCATTCAAGTGAATGGAACGTTCTAATCTACAGCATTAAGAAGAGCCGTGTAATAAATAATATTATATTATAATCATTGCTATTTTCGGGATCCAAGGGGAATGTTTTAAAGATCAACCCGTCGATCCACTGGCGACCACTGATCTAAGGCAATGAAATCCATAATTTTTTGTGTTATGCCTTTTGCCTCGGCACCATCACTGGAAAACTTTCCTGCCTTTTCAAAAACGTCCTCTACAGACGGAGTGCGCATGCTCGGATTGACTTTACTTTTCTGCGCCACGTTCTTCTCATATTTAGGAGGCAATCGGGATGTTTGGATTTCAGGTGATAAATTAAACCCGACTTGGAGAAACTCTTTGCAGATACACCCTCCCCCTCTTGAAATTTCAGCATTGCATGTTTTGCAAATCGCTCTCAGCACACCGCAGACATGTTGCTCTTATCCAGATAACCGTGTGCTGCTGCGCTTTTTTATTGCGTCATTACAATTGTGTTTCTACCGTGGTGTTTCGGTGATTTAAGTATTTCGGCCGAAAGTTTTTGGTGGCCGAATTTTCGGTGCATCCCTGTAATTAATGATTGTCCTCACGCGGGCCGGACAGGGACGTACAAAGGGCCGGATGTGGCCCGCGGGCCGTAGTTTGCCCAGGTCTGGTCTATACAAACACAAAACTGACTTAAACACAAAGTAATTTTTAAACACTATTTTATTAAAGTCAGAGCAGCACAAACTGAATATATCACAAGGATTTCTGAAATAAATAACAAAACAAGCTGAATAATATATTCACAATCAAACACTAAAGTGGCTTCTGCATCATAAAAGCTGTTGTGTTGAGCTCTTAAACATGTTCCTTTCACAGCTGAAGTATGAAAACTATCAACAATGTAGAACAGAACACCGGGTTAGCACATAGCTTCTAGCATGGGTTTCTGGAGGAGCTTCAACAGATTGGAGTTGCTGTTTATCGCATTAGATACGAGCTTCGAACCAGAAAGACACAGCTTACATTTGACTTAAAAGTCTTTATGCTCAACTAAAGTGAAATAATGAGCATATTTCCACTTTTGAGAAACTCGTCTTGCTCTCGCCTCGACTCGCCATTACTGCCGCACAGACCTAAATAAACGGAGACACGCCCACAGTGCGTCTTCTTCCTGTTTACAGTGGTTCATCCATCAATCCTACAATGCGTCTCTGCTGTAAACAGGTTAGACTGTAGGCTACACTTCAGCCCAAATTCACTCATTTAAAAACGGACAAACGCACCATACGGTAACAGAGTTACTTTATTTTTTTAAAGTAACACGTTACAGTATTAGTTACTGTCAAAAGTAACGTGTTACTGCCCAACACTGCTAATGGTTATCTCTTAAGTAGTGGTAGACTACTGGACAGATGCTTTTCTACTGCACTTAAAGACTGTATATCCCTTGGGTTCTGCTCTAAACGCTGCGCTAACAGTGGCCTTTATACTATTTATTATTTTCTATGAACTGATTGACTAATTTGGTGTTTCCTTTATGTTAGCAGTTTTTATATGTATTGGTATCCAATATATGTTTAATACATCTGGCTCATTGAAATGTAGCAAGTCTCTGTGGTTCCTCAATTTTTAATGCAGCATTTGAAATTAAATATTACATAAAATATGGCACCCGAACAGGGACCTGAAGAACTTGATGAGAAACACCTATTCTACTTTCCATGAGTCAGGCTGATTGTGTTTTTGTGGAATATATTGCAAGACCTGTAATTACAAGCAATGTAAAAGAGTTTATGCTTTAAAGTTTGAATTGTTCTCATGTTGTAAAATGGCCACTTTGCAAAAGGAGATAAAGGGTGAGGATTCTGCAGGCCCAGACTACTCTTCAGAAGCTTTCACCAGTCGTTGTGAGCCGATCCAAGACCTTAGTCATTCTCTCAGTATCTTGTATCTGAAAAATATAGAACAAGGATGCAAATTTAATGGCACTTTGTTACCTGCTCCTTCTCCTCCAAATGGAGATGATAGCTTATTGATGGTTATTATGGCTTCAAGAATGCATAAAGTTTAATATAAGGTTAGAACTCAATTGATGGTCATTTTAAGGATGTTCAACTCCAGTTGACAGAGCAAAATAAAAAGAATTGCTGCCATCGAAAGTCAGCTACAGCATATGGTAGGACAACACCAGGATTATCACACAGAGGTACAGCAGCTCAAAAAGGTACTGACCACCAAGCTGAAGGATAAATGCAACCAAGTAAAGGAGACTTTGTAAGCTAAGATACTTGAGTTGGCACAGACCATTATGGATTGCCTGAAATGGGGAGATGAACAGAGGAGATCCCTAAATCAGTCTTCTGGGAGAGTTACTTCCACTCCACAACACAGTCACACCATACCAGACCACGGTTCATTTCATTATAAGAACCCATCAACCTTGAGTTTCCAAAATTTGGAAGTCTGGATGAAGAAGATCCCATTATGTATCTGGAGCAAGGTGATGAGTATTTGTCTGTACAACCTTTGAATGACTCTGAGATCTTTTCCATGCTTCCTTCTGTATTAACACATACAGCTAAAGACTGGTGGGTAGCAGCAAAAAAGAAGGTAGAAACATGGTCACAATTCAAGTCTGCCTTTCTTCAATCTTTTTTGTCTGACAATCATGAGGTCGAAGTGGAGAGAAGGATCAGAGAAAGGAAACCAAGAGTTTATGAAAGCATTAGGACTTTTGCATAACAGTACCGAGCATTGTGCCTGCGGTTGAAGCCTTTCATGATGGAACAAGAGATGCTTCAAGCAACTTTTCGAAACTGCAATCCAAGAATTGCCAGTATTCAGAGAGGCACAGTGACAGAAAAGGGTGACAGACGGATTCGCGCATAGCTGTCTGTTCAGAGAACAGTGGAGAACCGCTAATGATGTTAACATTCCACATAACCATCAAGGGTCACCAATACCAAGCAATTTTGGCTACTGGAAGCACTTATGCTGGCAACAGTTGAGGTCAAATCAAGAGGTTTGCAATTCATCAGAGGACAGTCAGTTTCTCTTGCTAATGGTTATGTACAGTTAGCCTTGGGGAAGAAAGCTTGGTGGGGTACTGTCCATGGCCACAGCTATCCTCTAACAGCCTATGTGATGAAGGATTGTAACTTGGCTTCTTCAGTTGTATTAGGTCTTGAGTTTCTGGGGACATCAGGAATCACTATTGACTTTAAAATTTCCACATATTCCTTGCCTGAAAAACCTAAAGTAATCCAACATTTCACCGCTTTATCAACTTCACTGACAGTCAGTGGGGAAATTTCTGTGTTACAGCAGCAAAAAAAAAAAGAAACAATACAGTATATAGAAAAGAGAGACCACCAATAAGTAGTTACGCTATCAAACATTATAAGACCTTCGGTTACTCCTGGGGCCACACCAGTGGTTTTAGTACCAAAGAAGGATGGCAGTACTAAATTTTGTGTGGATTATTGAGCACTGAATTCCAAGACGCCTTTCGATGGATTTCAGTGTCGCAGATCCAAGATATTTTAGAGTCTCCAAATCAGGCGACTATATACAGAACATTAGACCTAAAGTCTGGTTACTGGCACGTTGGACAGTATTAAAAAAAACTGCATTTGTCACCAGAGATGCCCAGTTTGAATTTAATCGTCTTCTGTGGACTTAAAAAGGCTGCTGCAACTTTTTAAAGGCTCATGAACAGCATTCTAAAAGATTGTGAAATGTATTTGAAATGTAGCAAGTCTCTGGGGTTCCTCAAATTTTTATGAAGCTTTTGAAATCTAAGTGTTACAGTATTTCAGGATTTCGGCCTCATCATAGCACAGAGACGGCGCTGGTTAAAGTGGTTAATGACCTGCTATTAGCATCTGTGTCTCCTTGTGTCTCCTACTTGAGTTGCTTGATCTTAGTGAAGCTTTCAACACTATTGATTATAATCTCCTCCTTGCAAGACTATAAATTCTGGAATTAAGGGGACGATGACTTAGGACTACAGGTGGCACAAACAGTTCTGCATTTACGCACAGTCAAATAAAGTAAACCTCAACAATCTTAAAACTAATAAATAAACATTCAGTGCCACACAGATGAGGACGAGGTTCCCTTTTGAGTCTGGTTCCTCTCAAGGTTTCTTCCTTATGCCATCTCAGGGAGTTCCAAAAAAAGTCTACAAACTGTGGAACAATTTCAGAATTAAGTTTCTCAACATCAAACTGCAAAGCATTTAAATACCTCATTATTTAAAGAACATGATATAATCAAAGGTTTCCAAGAATCTGAAGAAATCTCTGTGCCCAAGGAGCAATGGTGAAAATCAATATTGAATAGCCTTGATCTTCAGGCCTCAGGGGCCACTGCATTTAAAAAAAGTCATGATTCTGTTATGGAAATCACTGCATAGGCTCATTAACACGTCCTGAAAACACAGTTTGCCATGTCGTCCACAACTGCAGGATAAATCTCTATAATGCAAATAAGAAGGCATGAGTAAACATGATCCAGAAACACCACCATCCTCTCTGGGCCAAAGTTCATTTAAAATGTACTGAGGCAAAGTGGAAACCTGTTCTGTGGTCAGACAATTTTTTATTTCTGATTGGAAACCATGGACACCAGGTTCTCCGGACTAAAGAGGAGAGGGACCATCTGGCTTGTTATCATTGTTATCAACGTTTAGTTAAAAAAGCCGCATCTCTGATAGTATGGTTTTGCATTAGTGCCTGTGAAATGAGCAGCTTGCACTTTTGGAAAGACTCCATCAATGCTGAACACTATATACAGGTTTTAAGCAACAAATGCTTCATCCAGAAAATTGTTTTCATGGTATACTGCATCCATTACAATAGCATGACTTTGTAGTAGAACAGTCTGGGTACTGAACTGCCCTGCCTGCAGTCTAGACCTTTCACCATTTGAAAACATTTGGCACATCATGAAAAGAAAAATATAACAAAGGAAACCCAGAACTGTTGAGCAGCTCTAATCCTGTATCAGACACATATGAGACAACATTCTTCCCCCAAATCTTCAGCAACTGGTTTCCTCTGTTCCCATATATATACACAGACAGAAGATATGATGCTACACAGAGCAATTTTACATAGGGAAACATTATTCTGAAATTGTTCCACAGTTTAAAGTCACAGTCTTTAACAGATTGGTGAAGCTCTGCCCATCTTTACTTCTGAGAGTCTCTGCCTTTCTAAAATACACTATTAATACTAGGGGTGGGAGAAAAAATCGATTCACCAAACTATCGCGATTTTTTTAAAAACGATTTTGAGATCAATTTGTCTACCTCAGAATCGATATATATTTAATTATTTTACTTTTTCAGAGAGGTGGTGGGAAGATGTTACCGCTTTCATTCCAACAGAGGGCCAAACGTATTTTGTCGTTGTCGTTGTCGTTTGACTCTGTAGTGCACTACGGAGTGTGTAGTAAACAGCGCTAGTGTAGACTCTGTAGTGCACTACGGAGTGTGTAGTAAACGGCGCTAGTGTAGACTCTGTAGTGCACTACGGAGTGTGTAGTAAACGGCGCTAGTGTAGACTCTGTAGTGCACTACGGAGTGTGTGGTAAACGCGCTAGTGTAGACTCTGTAGTGCACTACGGAGCGTGTGGTAAACAGCGCTAGTGTAGACTCTGTAGTGCACTACGGAGCGTGTGGTAAACAGCGCTAGTGTAGACTCTGTAGTGCACTACGGTGTGTGGTAAACAGCGCTAGTGTAGACTCTGTAGTGCACTACGGAGTGTGTGGTAAACAGCGCTAGTGTAGACTCTGTAGTGCACTACGGAGTGTAGTAAACGGCGCTAGTGTAGACTCTGTAGTGCACTACGGTGTGTAGTAAACAGCTAGTGTAGACTCTGTAGTGCACTACGGTGTGTAGTAAACGGCGCTAGTGTAGACTCTGTAGTGCACTACGGAGTGTGTAGTAAACAGCGCTAGTGTAGACTCTGTAGTGCACTACGGTGTGTAGTAAACAGCGCTAGTGTAGACTCTGTAGTGCACTACGGAGTGTGTGGTAAACGGCGCTAGTGTAGACTCTGTAGTGCACTACGGAGTGCGTGGTAAACAGCGCTAGTGTAGACTCTGTAGAGCACTACGGAGTGTGTGGTAAACGGCGCTAGTGTAGACTCTGTAGTGCACTACGGTGTGTAGTAAACAGCGCTAGTGTAGACTCTGTAGTGCACTACGGAGTGTGTAGTAAGCGCTAGTGTAGACTCTGTAGTGCACTACGGTGTGTGGTAAACGGCGCTAGTGTAGACTCTGTAGTGCACTACGGAGTGTGTAGTAAACGGCGCTAGTGTAGACTCTGTAGTGCACTACGGAGTGTGTGGTAAACGGCGCTAGTGTAAACTCTGTAGTGCACTACGGAGTGTGTGGTAAGCGGCGCTAGTGTAGACTCTGTAGTGCACTACGGAGTGTGTAGTAAACGGCGCTAGTGTAGACTCTGTAGTGCACTAGTGTAGGGAGGAGAAACCCGTTTAGGATTGAGCCACTGTTAGCCGAGTTGAAGTTACCTTGATGTTTCCAGCAGAAAGCAGTGAAGCTCCTCGGGCCAGTTGTTCAAAAAGTTTAATCTGTTACCAGCTATGTAAAGAACAGGTAGAAGAGCCAACATAGGGGTCACTGTAAGAGTTTTTTTTTTTGGGGAACATGCCCAATACTGTTGGGGTTATTGACTGCACTCATGTGTATATCCAAGCACCTCATGAGAGGGATTGGGAGTACATCAACCGAAAGGGGCGGCGCAGCATCAACATCCAACTTGTGGGCGATGCTGACCTCATCATCACAAATTGTGTCGTAAAGTGGCCTGGGTCTGTTCATGATGCACGTATCCTGAGAGAGAGTTCTTTATACAGAGAGCTCCAAACCAAACGAACGGATGGCATAATATTAGGAGACAGTGCCTATCCACTCCTACCATGGCTGATGACTCCTTTTCTTGCATGTATCGTCCTGCACAACATCGCTACCAGGCACAATGTCCCTCTCTCTGATGATGTTTATGATGCACCTGAGCCTGTTGAAGAACCAGACCAACCTCTGGCATTCTGTCAGAATGAGGGACTGACTGGACGTATAATAATGGATGCAATTATTAGACATTATTTTTGACAGGCTCATCTCTGATGATTGTTTCTTTGAAATTAATATACGGTGATGAATGACAGAAAAATGGAATATATTATTTTTGTTTGTTATTGAAATCTGTTTGGGGGATTATTTCATTAGTTTTACTTTACTGTATTGAAGAGCTTAATTGGTGGCCCGTGTCTACTATATCTACTTTATCACTGTTACAACTGTTACACAAGTCAAGTGCAAAATATAAATAAAAGTATATACACTAAATTATACAAATGTATCATTTGACCAATTTTAAAGTTTTACTACATTTTCCTCCTGGAATCCACCTTGAAATCCAACCCCCTGTTGGGATCAGGATAATCCTGTTTTTTTGGATCAAAGTTCTCCAAATCCTACTGACAAGTTTTGATCAACACAAACTGAAGGTTTGATCCAGATTTAAACTAGGATTGGATTCCATGATCTAATCTGATTTCAGATTCCTTCTTGCCCTTTTGAACAACCCATTTTCAAGATTTGATCCAATCCAATAAACAAAATCCGATCATCTTACCTTTGACAACTGGCCCCTCAAATTCAGCTCCAGCTGATCAGATGGAAGTGTGGAGGTAAAACCCTGTCAGAAATATTGGAATGGAAAGATGATTAGTAGAGTCCGAGATCAGATCATCAATCAGCAACACTGCCGCACGCCTTCTTCTATTCCTGTAACACAACGCGACCTGGACGCTCACAGCGACACCTACTGGAGCATCTGTATTATAGCGCGCTTGATCTCCACCAGGGGTTTTGTTAATCCAGGACCAGACTGGAAGCGGTTACCGGTCCAGTTGGATCATATTTCTGCTCCACGTGCTGGTCAACATCTGGCAGGGTGTTAATGGGTGTAAATCAGGACAGATGCAGTGTGTCTGCTCGGCTGAGAGCTCAGACCTGAAGATCTATCCATCATTTTGAAAGCATCGGCGTTTCAGAGAGATGTCATGCCCTCATTCATGTCCCGGTATTCCCCAAATTTCTCTACTTCTTTCATAAATAAAACTCTTCACATTTATCTTCTTGAAAGCTCCACTACAACATAATGAACATACACATAAAAATACAATATAGAAAAGAAAGAAAGAAATTTCACCTGCACATATTAGCTTAACATATAGAAAACAAAAAACTTTCATTATACAAAAACACAAGTATTTAAACTGAACTCGAAGCGGAACTGATTTTTAAGAGCAACTCAAGAACTTTGAGGATGGATTTGGTATTCAATCACGTCTCCTACAATGAGCTCAGGATCACAGGTTGCATGAACAGTTCTACATTTCAGTACTTTTCACTGAACAGCACCACAGTCACCACTGACTCAGTCATCAGGGATAAACACACTTATAAAGAACAAACTTACATTCATTTATACAACATTTCAACCTCTTTATCTGCGTAAAGCTGCTTCGAGACAGTGTCTATTGTTAAAGTGTAAACAGAAGTCCACTGGTATAACTAGTGTTATGAGATCTTTTCATACCCTTGCTCCTGATCTTTACTTTCTGTCAGATAAAATACATAAAAAATACATCTGATCTTTTATTTGGGGTTAATCAGAATCACGCAGAAAATTACATGATTCAGAGAACAGCGGCTTGTTAACGTTATAAAAGGGTGTAAATATTTATACAACCAGTATAAAAAAATAAATACTTTTTATTTTCCTCAAACTTTTCCACATATTGTTCATCAGATGTCTAATTTTTTTAAGTTTGTTTTATTTTGATTGTATTGTATTGTAGTGTATTGTACTGAATATAGTGTGTGTGTGTGTGTGTGTGTGTGTGTGTGTGTGTGTGTGTGTGTGTGTGTGTGTGAGATATAAGAGTGTGGAGAATACTGCTCAATGCTAAACTCGGGTTTGGTCCATTTACAGAGCGCAGCACAGAAAGAGTGGATTCAGGAACAGAACTGATCACATGATCATCAGGACAGATGTGTAACAAGAACTCGTAACATATTTAACAATAAATATATATACAGTATATATCAGGGGTGTAACGGTACACAACATTCACAGTTCAGTTCATACGTTGGTTTTAAAGTCACGTTTTTTTTCAGAACAGTTTGGGGAAAGAAATTAAAAGATAAAATTGCTTGTGGTTTTTTATGAACGCAGTTTATTATTATTAACATTTGTGAACATCAACATTTTACATTTTTAAAACAATTTGAAATAAATTGCCTGCTTTAAAATTCTTGAAGCTGGACATAAAACGCTCGAGAATCCATAGCGCTGTAGTACAGACTGTAGTACAACCGGACACGGCTTCATTTCACAATGAACAAAACTATTTTTTGTATTTCCGGTACGAGGCACAGCACGAACACGAGTTTCTTTTTTTACATCCCTGCCAGTGTTCTGTATATTTTCAAGTTTAATAATAATAATAAAAAAACAGTGACACTGCGCTCAAAGTGTGAGGTGGAGACTAAAACACCTGTGGTCTGAAACGTAATACGTACGTGTGGGAATTTAAATTGTAGTTGTGTTCCACATGTAAAAAAGTATTGCATTCAGTACACGTGTGCACTGTGCCGAAAGCCCTGTACATCAACGTTTCGGTACGAATACGTGTACCATTACAGTGAATATATTTACAGTGAGGAAAATAAGTATTTGAACACACTGCTATTTTGCAAGTTCTCCCACTTAGAAATCATGGAGGGTCTGAAATTGTCATCGTAGGTGCATGTCCACTGTGAGAGACATAATCTAAAAAAAAAATCCAGAAATCACACTGTATGATTTTTAAACTATTTATTTGTATGATACAGCTGCAAATAAGTATTTGAACACCTGAGAAAGTCAATGTTAATATTTGGTACAGTAGCCTTTGTTTGCAATTACAGAGGTCAAACGTTTCCTGTAGTTTTCACCAGGTTTGCACACACTGCAGGAGGATTTTGGCCCACTCCTCCACACAGATCTTCTCTAGATCAGTAAGGTTTCTGGCCTGTCGCTGAGAAACACTCTATTGGGTTTAGGTCTGGAGACTGGCTAGGCCACGCCAGAACCTTGATATGCTTCTTACAGAGCCACTCCTTGGTTATCCTGGCTGTGTACTTGGTCATTGTCATGTTGGAAGACCCAGCCTCGACCCATCTTCAATGCTCTAACTGAGGGAAGGAGGTTGTTCCCAAAATCTCACAATACATGGCCCCGGTCATCCTCTCCTTAATACAGTGCAGTCGCCCTGTCCCATGTGCAGAAAAACACCCCCAAAGCATGATGCTACCACCCCCATGCTTCACAGTAGGGATGGTGTTCTTGGGATGGTACTCATCATTCTTCTTCCTCCAAACACGTTTAGTGGAATTATGACCCAAAAGTTCTATTTTGGTCTCATCTGACCACATGACTTTCTCCCATGACTCCTCTGGATCATCCAAATGGTCATTGGCAAACTTAAGGCGTGCCTGGACATGTGCTGGTTTAAGCAGGGGAACCTTCCGTGCCATGCATGATTTCAAACCATGGCGTCTTAGTGTATTACCAACAGTAACCTTGGAAGCGGTGGTCCCAGCTCTTTTCAGGTCATTGACCAGCTCCTCCCGTGTAGTTCTGGGCTGATTTCTCACCTTCCTTAGGATCATTGAGACCTCACGAGGTGAGATCTTGCATGGAGCCCCAGTCCGAGGAGATTGACAGTCATGTTTAGCTTCTTCCATTTTCTAATGATTGCTCCAACAGTGGACCTTTTTCACCAAGCTGCTTGGCAATTTCCCGTAGCCCTTTCCAGCCTTGTGGAGGTGTACAATTTTGTCTCTAGTGTCTTTGGACAGCTCTTTGGTCTTAGCCATGTTAGTAGTTGGATTCTTACTGATTGTATGGGGTGGACAGGTGTCTTTATGCAGCTAACGACCTCAAACAGGTGCATCTAATTTAGGATAATAAATGTAATGGAGGTGGACATTTTAAAGGCAGACTAACAGGTCTTTGAGGGTCAGAATTCTAGCTGATAGACAGGTGTTCAAATACTTATTTGCAGCTGTATCATACAAATAAATAGTTAAAAATCATATATTGTGATTTCTGGATTTTTTTTTTTTAGATTATGTCTCTCACAGTGGACATGCACCTACGATGACAATTTCAGACCCCTCCATGATTTCTAAGTGGGAGAACTTGCAAAATAGCTGCATGTTCAAATACTTATTTTTCTCACTGTATATATAGTCCTCGAACACTACACTTTACCTGACAGTCACTTTATTGTGATCTTTATAAAACCTTTACAGCACATACTATATTATAATCATTAGAAACAAAAACAAATCATACGATAAAAGATACATTTTTATTACTCTTTTATTCCCACTGTTTAATGTAGCTGAAGGAGGTCATCCAATTTAAATTAATGTCTAATAATACAGACACTCAACACTCTGAGACCTTTCGTGTATGTTTGCATCAGGTCAAAAGTATTAGGACACCCGAATTTTCCAGCCATATGTGTTTCTTTCCGAAACTGTTACGACAAAGTTGGAGACACGTTTTTGGATGCAGGAGCATGAAACTTTCCTTCACTTGAACTAGGAGACCCAAACCTGTTCCAGCATGACACAACATCTGCTTTCCATGGGGTGGAGTGGAAGATCTCCAGCTCCATCCCTTTTGAACATGATGAATGTAAAAACAGACTGCACCCCAGACATCCTCACCTCATCTACATCACTACCCTACTTTATTAACACAGTGGTAGCTGAATGAATCTGTAAACAGTGTTAAAGGGCTTGGACTTTGGATCGGAAGGTCACAGGTTTAAATCCCACCACCACTGAGCTGCAACTGCTGGGCCCTTGAGCAAGGCCCCTAACTCTCCACTGTTCAGTTGTAAGTCGCTCTGGATGAGGGTGTCTCCCTAATGCCATAAATGTTAATGTAAATGAATCACCACAAAAAATTCCACAAGGTTTAGTGGAACATCTTTCCAGAAGAATGGAGCTTATTATAACATATCTTCCCAAATGGAGACTAAATGTGGAATGAGATGTTCAAAAAGAGGCACATAGCGATCTTACAGTCAGGTGGGGTGTATTGTGTATAAGAGCAGGGCAAACAAAAACCTTTTGCTTAATAACCATGAAGTAACGTGAGAAGTCATTTCTCAGCTGACTGTTCTAGTCATTCTCCAGTGTTACGATTTTAATCGACTCCTAGGCCACTTGATGAGAACCTCCAGACGTGAACGTTCTCGGGCCTGTGAACGCGCTGGTGCCGCTGAAAATGGCTTCGGTTCCCGAACCTCCTCTCACACTGCGAGCACTGGTATGGCTTCTCCTTGCTGTGAGCGAGCCGGTGCGTCTGGAGATCCGGTTCTTCTCTAAAACTCTTCCCACATTCCGAACAGTGATATGGTTTATCCTCTGTGTGGATGTGCTGGTGTCGCTGTAAATGGGACCGCCTTCTAAAGCTCCTCCCACACTGCGGGCACCGGTGTGGTTTCTCTCCGGTGTGGATGAGCTGGTGTCTCAGAAAGCATCCGTGCCGGCTGAAGCCCTTCCAACACACTGAGCAGTAGTAGGGTTTCTCTCCCGTGTGAACGTGCTGGTGCGCTTGGAGATGAGCCCCTTTTCGGAAGCTCTTCCCGCACTCTATACAGTTATAGGGTTTATCTTTAGTGTGAATGCGCTGGTGATGCTGAAGGCTGCTCTGGACCGAAAACCTCTTACCACACTCAGGGCAGTGGTAGGGTTTCTCTCCGGTGTGGATCCGCTGGTGCTGTCTGAGACTTCCTTTCTCTGTGAAACTCTTCCCGCACTGGGTGCACTGGTACGGCTTCTCCCCCGTGTGGATGCGCTGATGTCTTTTCAGAGTGTTCCTCAAGCTGAAGCTCTTCCCACACTGCACACATGGATATGGCTTCTCCCCTGTGTGGATCCGGGTGTGTTTCCTGAGAATGCTGCTCAGGTTGAAGCTCTTCCCGCAGTGCGAGCACTGGTATGGTTTCTCTCCGGTGTGAACGCGCCAGTGGGTCGTCAGGTAACTCTTCTGGCTGAAGCTCTTCCCGCACTGAGAGCAGATGTGAACCTTCGATAAGTTCTTTGTGCAGGTGTGAAATGTGTCAGGAGAGGTTTCCTCAGTAACCAAAATCTCTGTGGGTTCTGGATTCTCAATGTTAATTTCTTCTGAATTCATGTCTTGATTTTCTCGTGACGGTGATTATAAGATGAGGATGGAGCTTGTGCCTGGAGAAGCAAGAGACAACCATGGCCAAGGATTATGTTTTTGTAAATAAATAAATCAGTTTATATAAATAAATCAATAAATAATTAAATTATTATTGCAATACAATCATCATCATCATCATCATCATCCTGCCTGGAAACGACGTGTCTTCGGCTTGGGGTTTATTTATTAATATAATAGTTATATGAAAAACATACAATGCGAATAGAAGACACACAAATATTCACATCCAAAGAAATATGAGGTGTCACATGACTTCTATTAAATTTTTGACCCGTTTTCTGTACCTGTAGTGTTTGATCTGACATAATAAGATGGAAGGGGTATCTCAGTAAGACAGGGGTGGCCGACCAGTCAGAGACCGAGAGCCACATTTTTTACTGTGTTACCGCAAAGAGCCACATCATACACATGGGCACACATGAACATCACCCATCCCTTCCTCTTACACACACACACACACACACACACACACACACACACACACACCTCTGCTTAGCCAGATTTATTGTAAATGTCACACACCAACATAATGACAGAAATTGACTCCTACAGTTCTAAGACCACAGGACAGTCATTTTCAACAATGAACATTGTGTGCACTGTCTCACACACACAAACTCTGTTTAACCAAGTCCACAAACAAAAATATAATAATTTACAATAGCGTTTTTCTTTTACTCCGCATGTTACTTAGTGGGACTTTTGGCATCCCTGCCTTAAACAATCCCCTTCAAATCTGCCTCGTATTCCGTTGTTGCCACTCGAAGCAATTCTTTCACGTGTGTCAGTCAGAACAGATCGATGCTTTGATTTCACGTGTTTCAGGGTAGAAAACAGACTTTGTGTGGGTTTTTTATGTGCGTGTTCACTTCGCTTGAGTTCAATACGGTATTTTCGTCAAATGCGCATGTGCGTGAGATGAATATACCGCAGGGGGGGGGGCAATTAATTTTTTACAAGGGGCCACATGAGAAACCTGAATTGTGTCAGAGGGCCACACCAATGATAATATTTTAGAGCTGCACCGAAATGAAAATTCAATTCAAAAGGCAATGAATTCCATAATTTTGTGTGTTCTGCCTTTTGCCTCGGCACCATCACTGGAAAACTTTCCTGCCTTTTCACAAACGTCCTCTACAGACGGAGTGCGCATGCTCGGATTGACTTTAATTTTCTGCGCCACGTTCTTCTCATATTTAGAAGGCAATCGGGATGTTTGGATTTCAGGTAATAAATTAAACCCGACTTGGAGAAACTCTTTGCAGATACACCCCTCTTGAAATTTCAGCATTGCATGTTTTGCACATCGCTCTCCGCACACCACAGACATGTTGCTCTTATCCAGATAACCGTGTGCTGCTGCGCTTTTTTATTGCGTCATTACAATTGTGTTTCGTCTGATATACTGCAAAGTTTCCCAGTAGGGGCAAGCTCATTTAAGTCTTAAAATACCGTATTGAACTCAAGTGAAGCGAACACGCACATTAAAAAAACAAACAAACACAAACTTCAATATGAACATAAGAGCCGCATGAAACCAGCCAAAGAGCCGCATGTGGCTTGCGAGCCACGGGTTGGCCACCCTTGCAGAAAGTGAAGAAGTACTTCTGATCAGAAAGTTGAGAGTTCCAATCTCACCACCACACTGCCCCTGCTGGGCCCTTCAGCAAGGCCCCTAACCCTCACCTGCTCAGGTGTGTAAATGAGTAAGTTGTTCTAGTTAAGAGCATCGACCGCATGCTGTGATTTTTATTTGAATAAATTATTTCTAATCAAAGCGATGAATCTGTTTAAAAGGCTACGGTGAAATCCACTTATCAACATTTATATACGTCATCTAACCAATCAGAGTGGAGAATTTACGCTCCAATCATTAGCAGGTATCAATTAAGCGCTCAATCAACCAATCAGTCAATCAATTAATCAATCTGCAACGTATTCGTACCAGGGTCGAGTCCCAAATCAGTCCTAATTGTGTAGATAGTGCACTACGGAGTGTGTGGTAAACAGCACTAGTGTAGACTCTGTAGTGCACTAGTGTAGGGAGGAGAAATCCGTTTAGGATTGAGCCACTGTTGAACTTACCTTGATGTTTCCGGCAGAACTTTGGGAATGTAAAGATGATTCGTGACGTCATTAGTAGACCACCGGAGAGCAGCTCGTGCTTCCTCTACTTCTTCTTCTTCCTCCTCCTCCTCTTCTTCTTTGATCATTTTAACAGTGATTGGTCAATGTAGTATGCGAAGTGCATTACTACCGCCTAGTGGACAAAATTGGAACTGTTCATCGCATGTAGAGATCACATTTATCTTCCAGACTTAAATTTAACGTGATTTAAATGTATTTTCAATCCAGAATCAGAATCTGAAAGAGTTTTATTGACAAGAATGTTTTTACAAGGAATTTGTTTTGGTGACAGAAGCTTCCAGTTGCACATTTTTATAAAAGATAAAAAAAAAAAGCAGTATTGCACATTTTTTGGTATATTTTTATTGCACACACACACACACACACACACACACACACACACACAAAAAATACCTTTACTTAAAATAGACTACAAATTATAGCAGCCAAAACATTTATCAAAATAAACTACTTTATTATTGTATTTATAAAATACTAAAAGAAACTTTTACATGAAATTTCTCCCATCACTCGTTTGTTTGATCTGTTCTTCACAATCACACCGAGTCAGTTTATTAAGTAAACAATGTTTGATAGCAGCTGATTTTCTCTAGCGGAGTTAACAGATCTAATATTCACATACAAGATCCCTGTGATCTCCCACATGAAGGTCGGTTTTAAAGTAACCAACAGTTTAATGTTGAACAGTTTGTGAAAGAATAATAATTGTATCCCAATGAAGTTCAAGTCAAGAGTCAAGAAGCTTTTAATGTCATTTCAACCAAATATACAGTACACAGTGCACAGTGACACGAAACAACGTTCCTCATGAATCCTGCTGCTTCATACAACATCAATCAACAACAATCACAGACAACAGAAAACACAGAGTTAAAGACTAGTGAGAGTCCTCACCACGTAAAGTGCACGTGTGCAACCTGGTGCAGACAGAAGAAGATGACTGATGGCACCCGCATTCATAACAACTAGTTTCTAACTCATTAATCATTTGATTGTTAATGATAAATATAATAATATTATGGGTCAGCAGTCGTTCTTGCAGTGGTCTGCGAAATCATGATCTACTAAACAGCTACTTATTTATTAATCATTGGCGTCTATTTGAAAGCTGGCAACCTGCAGGATTCTGACCTTCACCACCTTCTTCCATATGACCAATTTAGTGTTCTGATCTCAACAAGTCTGAGCAAAATACTGAGTAGGAACCAATCAAAGGCCTCATTTTTATAAAGTCTTATAAAGTATTTTACAGTATTTAAAACTACGAACACTAAAAATATGAAGCCATTTTCATCAACCCTCTAAAATACAAATGACAAAATCCTATTTTATATTTATCAAGTCAAGTTTATTTCTATTGCACTTTTAACAACACACATCATCTCAAAGCAGATTTACAGAATTTAACAGTGAAGGTGAACAATGTGTGTTTATCTCTGAAGAGCAGCATGGAGACTGTGGTGAAGGAAAAACTCCCTTAGATGTTATGAGGAAGAAACCTTGAGAGGAACCAGACTCAAAAGCAGAACCTCATCCTCATTTGGGTGACATCAAGAGTGTGATTATAGTCTTTAAACACTACAGAACACTGAAGAGTGAGAACTAACATGAGCACTGGAGTGTGTGATTATGACTGATGATCTTTCTACAGTCTTTTACAGTCATTATGGTTATAAAACTAGGAGCTACTGAGCAACTCATAAAATAGCTCAACATCTGAGATCATCTGAATTTGAGGAGCTTCACTGCGTTCTGCTGGAAACATCAAGGTAACTTCAACTCGGCTAACAGTGGCTCAATCCTAAACGGGTTTCTGCTCCATACACTAGTGCACTACAGAGTCTACACTAGCGCCGTTTACTACACACTCCGTAGTGCACTACAGAGTCTACACTAGCGCCGTTTACCACACACTCCGTAGTGCACTACAGAGTCTACACTAGCGCCGTTTACTACACACTCCGTAGTGCACTACAGAGTCTACACTAGCGCCGTTTACTACACACTCCGTAGTGCACTACAGAGTCTACACTAGCGCCGTTTACTCACACTCCGTAGTGCACTACAGAGTCTACACTAGCGCTGTTTATTACACACTCCGTGAGTGCACTACAGAGTCTACACTAGCGCCGTTTACTTCACACTCCTTAGTGCACTACAGAGTCTACACTAGCGCCGTTTACTACACACTCCGTAGTGCACTACAGAGTCTACACTAGCGCCGTTTACTACACACTCCGTGGTGCACTACAGAGTCTACACTAGCGCCGTTTACACACACTCCGTGGTGCACTACAGAGTCTACACTAGCGCCGTTTACTACACACTCCGTGAGTGCACTACAGAGTCTACACTAGCGCCGTTTACCACACTCCGTGGTGCACTACAGAGTCTACACTAGCGCCGTTTACTACACACTCCGTAGTGCACTACAGAGTCTACACTAGCGCCGTTTACCACACACTCCGTAGTGCACTACAGAGTCTACACTAGCGCCGTTACCACACACTCCGTGGTGCACTACAGAGTCTACACTAGCGCCGTTTACCACACACTCTGTAGTGCACTACAGAGTCTACACTAGCGCCGTTTACTTCACACTCCATAGTGCACAACAGAGTTTACACTAGCGCCGTTTACCACACACTCCGTAGTGCACTACAGAGTCTACACTAGCGCCGTTTACCACACACTCCGTAGTGCACTACAGAGTCTACACTAGCGCCGTTTACCACACACTCCGTAGTGCACTACAGAGTCTACACTAGTGCCGTTTACTTCACACTCCTTAGTGCACTACAGAGTCTACACTAGTGCCGTTTACCACACACTCCGTAGTGCACTACAGAGTCTACACTAGTGCCGTTTACCACACACTCCGTAGTGCACTACAGAGTCTACACTAGCGCCGTTTACTTCACACTCCTTAGTGCACTACAGAGTCTACACTAGCGCCGTTTACTACACACTCCGTAGTGCACTGCAGAGTCTACACTAGCGCTGTTACCACACACTCCGTAGTGCACTACAGAGTCTACACTAGCGCGTTTACTACACACCGTAGTGCACTGCAGAGTCTACACTAGCGCGTTTACACACTCCTTAGTGCACTACAGAGTCTACACTAGCGCTTACCACACACCGTAGTGCACTACAGAGTCTACACTAGCGCTGTTTACCACACACCGTAGTGCACTACAGAGTCTACACTAGCGCCGTTTACCACACACTCCGTAGTGCACTACAGAGTCTACACTAGCGCGTTTACCACACACACTCCGTAGTGCACTACAGAGTCTACACTAGCGCTGTTTATTACACACTCCGTAGTGCACTACAGAGTCTACACTAGCGCTTACCACACACTCCGTAGTGCACTACAGAGTCTACACTAGCGCGTTTACCTCACACTCCTTAGTGCACTACAGAGTCTACACTAGCGCGTTACTACACACTCCGTAGTGCACTACAGAGTCTACACTAGCGCGTTTACTACACTCCGTAGTGCACTACAGAGTCTACACTAGCGCTGTTTACCACACACCGTAGTGCACTACAGAGTCTACACTAGCGTTTACCACACACTCCGTAGTGCACTACAGAGTCTACACTAGCTGTTACCACACACTCTGTAGTGCACTACAGAGTCTACACTAGCGGTTTACCACACACTCTGTAGTGCACTACAGAGTCTACACTAGCTGTTTATTACACACTCCGTAGTGCACTACAGAGTCTACACTAGCGCCGTTACCTCACACTCCGTAGTGCACTACAGAGTCTACACTAGCGCCGTTACCACACTCCGTAGTGCACTACAGAGTCTACACTAGCTGCTTACCACACACTCCGTGAGTGCACTACAGAGTCTACACTAGCGCCGTTTACTACACTCCGTAGTGCACTACAGAGTCTACACTAGCGCTGCTTACCACACACCGTAGTGCACTACAGAGTCTACACTAGCGTTTACCACACACTCCGTAGTGCACTACAGAGTCTACACTAGCGCCGTTTACTTCACACTCCTTAGTGCACTACAGAGTCTACACTAGCGCCGTTTACTACACACTCCGTAGTGCACTGCAGAGTCTACACTAGCGCCATTTACTTCACACTCCTTAGTGCACTACAGAGTCAACACTAGCGCCGTTTACCACACACTCCGTAGTGCACTACAGAGTCTACACTAGCGCCGTTTACACACACTCCGTGCACTACAGAGTCTACACTAGCGCCGTTTACTACACACTCCGTAGTGCACTACAGAGTCTACACTAGCGCCGTTTACCACACACTCCGTAGTGCACTACAGAGTCTACACTAGCGCCGTTTACCACACACTCCGTAGTGCACTACAGAGTCTACACTAGCGCCGTTTACTTCACACTCCTTAGTGCACTACAGAGTCTACACTAGCGCTGTTTATTACACACTCCGTAGTGCACTACAGAGTCTACACTAGCGCCGTTTACCTCACACTCCGTAGTGCACTACAGAGTCTACACTAGCGCCGTTTACCACACACTCCGTAGTGCACTACAGAGTCTACACTAGCGCCGTTTACTTCACACTCCTTAGTGCACTACAGAGTCTACACTAGCGCCGTTTACTACACGCTCCGTACACAACTAGACACAATTAGGACTGATTTGGGACTTGGCCCTGGTTATGAAAGACAGTGTGTTTAGATGAATATGTATTGTGTAGGTCAGTGATGGTCGTGGAGAAGATCTCCCACTGTACTAGTGGTCTAAGAACTTGGGAATGGGTTCGGGGTCCCTGTAGTAGCTATCTGTTGCAGTGATGTAAGATGGACAGTTATCTTCTCAGCACAGCTTGGAGCTCTGAATTGGTTGCTTGTTTGCTGTAAAAGAATTTGGGTACCATGTGGTGAAGCAAAAGTTCAGGAGAGTTTGAGCTTCAGTTTGAGTTTCAGTGGAACATGGTGAGATGGAGGTGATGTTGGATGCTGTATGATGGCTGAGTTACAGATCTACTGTAAATTCTTCTGCTCTTTGTCCCTCACTTCATCCTTTTTTTACTTCTCCCTCCTTATTTTTTGCTTCCTCTAATTCCTCCACCTCCTGCTCTTTTTCTTCCTCCTCCTTGTCCTTCACTTCCTCCTCTAGTGTCTCCTTCACTTTATCCTCCACTTCCTCCTTTACTTTCTTCTCCTCCAACCTCGTCTTCCTCCTTCTCTTAGTGTGAAAATAGAATATATTCAGTTTAAGATTCGGTTATTGCAGGTACCATGTGCACTCTGTCACTAAAGAACTTTCAGACAGGAAGTTCTAGCGTAGCTCTGAGTTCACTTTCTAAATGATCAGTATCTCATTCATTCAAATTTTAACCCACTGATCATTTCTGCATTCTCCTGTCTTCTCTCAGCCTCCTCTTTACTACACAATGGTGTTTCAGCTATGATAAAGTCGAAGGACATTAAATGTAAGATCCTGCAGGTCTTCGAGAGCCTGGATGTTGGGCAAAGCTCCTCCAGTTCTTTCCACACGAACAGACAAAAATATATTCCATGGTGCTCTGAGTGTGGGAAGTGTTTCAGCCAGAAGTGCCACCTCAACCAGCACCAGTGCATCCACAGCAGAGAAAAGCCCTACGAGTGTTTGGACTGCGGGAAGAGTTTCACAGAGAGAGGAAACCTCCTCAAACACCAGCGCGTCCACACCGGAGAAAAACCTTATCAGTGCTCGGAGTGCCAGAAGAGCTTTTCAGAGAGAGATAACCTCGTCAAACATCAGCGCGTCCACACCAGAGAGAAGCGGTACCGGTGCTCGGAGTGCGAGAAGAGCTTCAACTGAGAGGATGCTCTTCAAGAACACAGACATGTTCACACGGGGTAAAATCCCTATTACTGCTCAGTGTGTGGGAAGAGTTTCACCAGGTACACCAACGTCCTGAGAGACCAGCACATCCACACAGGAGAGAAGCCGCATCACTGTTCGCTCTGCGACAAGAACTTCATCGAGAGATGCAATCTCCTGCAGCACCTGCAGCTTCACAAGGGGCAGAAGTTTTACTCAGAAGTGCAATCTTCAGCAACACCTCCGCATTCACACTGGAGATAAGCCGTTCCGATGCTTGCGCTGTGGGAGGAGCTTCACACAGAAAAGACATCTCCAGCAACACCAACGCGTCCACGCCGGAGACGCGTCACACCGATAGAACAGTGTTGGGGGTAACGTGTTACAAGTAACGTGCGTTACGTAATAATATTACTTTTCTGGAGTAACGAGTAAAGTAGCGCGTTACTTTATAAATGTACACATTAATATCTGAGTTACTTTATTAAAAAGGAATGCGAGTTACTTTTCAGTTAAATTATTTTGCATAAAAAAATAAATACTGAATTAAAATGAACGTAGTCACGTAGAATCGCGCAGTCACACGTGCGAGCCGTGGGAACAGAAGCTGGTCAGAAGCGGAGATGACGAACCAGAGCATTACATCACTGTGATGGAAGTGTTCTTATTATTGTGAAATAGTGGAGGAAAAGGAGAAAGGAATAATGGTTAGGTGTAGATTATGTGTTGGTGAAAAGCTCCTGTTAACTGCAAAAAATACCACAAAAAAAAAAAACATCTGCATGCAAAGCACAGCACTACAGATGTGTGTGTGTGTGTGTGTGTGTGTGTGTGTGTGTGTGTGTGTGTGTGTGTGTGTGTGTATAATTTTGAATATACGCAACATTATGCAACGTCGCATATATGGAAATGGAGACAGAAATATAGAAAACATTTGCCGACTTTCCACCACTGCAGCTCTATGGACTGCTCAGAATAAAAGTTCTCCGTGGGAGACACATGTACGATGCCATCACAGCTCATTTGCTCTTTGTGGGAAGATAAACTGCCACGGTCACTGATAATAGCGTGAACTTTGTAAAATCGTTCAGAATGTTTGAAGCTGATGATGAAGCAGAGAATGATGTAGACGAGGACGAGGTCATATTTACGGAATTGCACGATGTTTTATGAGATGAAAGTGAAAGGTATGTTCTCCCTCCACATCACCGGTGTGCAGCCCACACATGTCTTTTGCCCAAATATAACTGATTTCTTAATGGCAATTATCTATATTACACCTGTTACACCTGTAAGGTGTAAAAGAGATACAAGTAACGCAAAAGTAACGCAAAAGTAATATAACGCGTTACTTTCCATAAAAAGTAACTAAGTAACGTAATTAGTCACTTTTTTGGGGAGTAACTCAATATTGTAATGCGTTACTTTTAAAAGTAACGTTCCCCAACACTGACCAGGAACCTCCAGGAATCTCCAACTCCACCGACACGTTCATGCTGCCATGGGGGTTTTACTGTGTACATCAGCCTCCACCAACTCCAGCACATTTGTGTATGAGGACATGCTGCAGTGATCACAAGAACGTTCTCATGAACATCCTGTTCCACATTGAGTCCACATTTGCTGTTATTTTAACCTTCACTCTTTTGGGTAGATGTTCCACCAGATTTTGTGGAGATTTGTGCAGTCACTGTCCAGATTCATTTATGTTGAATTGATCTGGAGCTCCTTAGCAGGAGATCTTCCACTCCAACCCATGGAAAGCCGATCTTCATGGAGCTGGCTTTCTGCACAGGAGCAGTGTCATGCAGGAAAAGGTTTGGGTCTTGTAGTTCACGTGAAAGGAAAATGTCATGCTCCTGTATCCAAAGACGTCTGATACAATTTTGCATCTCCAAGTTTTTGAGAAGAAAAAACTATGGTTGGAAGAGTTTGTTACAAATACTTTTGGCCATACAGTGTATATTTGTATCATCTGTGAGATAATAAAAATGTGGGAATTAAAATAAAATATATTTTCTCTGTTCCCAGATCATTTCCAGGAACACAAGAACAGTCTGATTTATAGATCAAAGTAAAAGACATTAAAGGACACTGGGATCTTCATCCAGAAACACATTATGCTTTACATTCCTGTAGTAATTCTGCAGCAGTGATTTAATCAATTCTGTTTGGTTTGCACTTCACATTAGCACTTTGGATCATGTTTCTGTTTTGAAAAATTAAAGCAATGTAAAGATATAAATCAGATCACTTTCACAATCTGAATGTAAGAAGCTCATGTTCTAGTGAGATACGTAAGCTAAGCTTTACACATTAACATACAGTGAGGAAAATAAGTAATTGAACACACTGCTATTTTGCAAGTTCTCCCACTTAGAAATCATGGAGGGGTCTGAAATTGTCATCGTAGGTGCATGTCCACTGTGAGAGACATAATCTAAAAAAAAATCCAGAAATCACAATGTATGATTTTTAAACTATTTATTTGTATGATACAGCTGCAAATAAGTATTTGAACACCTGAGAAAGTCAATGTTAATATTTGGTACAGAAGCCTTTGTTTGCAATTACAGAGGTCAAACGTTTCCTGTAGTTTTTCACCAGGTTTGCACACACTGCAGGAGGGATTTTGGCCCACTCCTCCACACAGATCTTTTCTAGATCAGTCAGATTTCTGGGTTTAGGTCTGGAGACTGGCTAGGCCACACCAGAACCTTGATATGCTTCTTACAGAGCCACTCCTTGGTTATCCTGGCTGTGTGCTTCGGGTCATTGTCATGTTGAAAGACCCAGCCTCGACCCATATTCAATGCTCTAACTGAGGGAAGGAGGTTGTTTCCCAAAATCTCGCAATACATGGCCCCGGTCATCCTCTCCTTAATACAGTGCAGTCGCCCTGTCCCATGTGCAGAAAAACACCCCCAAAGCATGATGCTACCACCCCCATGCTTCACAGTAGGGATGGTGTTCTAGGGATGGTACTCATCATTCTTCTTCCTCCAAACACGTTTAGTGGAATTATGACCCAAAAGTTCTATTTTGGTCTCATCTGACCACATGACTTTCTCCCATGACTCCTCTGGATCATCCAAATGGTCATTGGCAAACTTAAGACATGCCTGGACATGTGCTGGTTTAAGCAGGGGAACCTTCCGTGCCATGCATGATTTCAAACCATGACGTCTTAGTGTATTACCAACAGTAACCTTGGAAGCGGTGGTCCCAGCTCTTTTCAGGTCATTGACCAGCTCCTCCCGTGTAGTTCTGGGCTGATTTCTCACCTTCCTTAGGATCATTGAGACCCCACGAGGTGAGATCTTGCATGGAGCCCCAGTCCGAGGAGATTGACAGTCATGTTTAGCTTCTTCCATTTTCTAATGATTGCTCCAACAGTGGACCTTTTTCACCAAGCTGCTTGGCAATTTCCCCGTAGCCCTTTCCAGCCTTGTGGAGGTGTACAATTTTGTCTCTAGTGTCTTTGGACAGCTCTTTGGTTTTGGCCATGTTAGTAGTTGGATTCTTACTGATTGTATGGGGTGGACAGGTGTCTTTATGCAGCTAACGACCTCAAACAGGTGCATCTAATTTAGGATAATAAATGTAGTGGAGGTGGACATTTTAAAGGCAGACTAACAGGTCTTTGAGGGTCAGAATTCTAGCTGATAGACAGGTGTTCAAATACTTATTTGCAGCTGTATCATACAAATAAATAGTTTAAAAATCATATATTGTGATTTCTGGATTTTTTTTTTAGATTATGTCTCTTACAGTGGACATGCACCTACGATGACAATTTCAGACCCTCCATGATTTCTAAGTGGGAGAACATTCAAAATAGCAGGGTGTTCACATACTTATTTTCCTTACTGTACTTCTCACACCAAAAACCAAGTCATGAACTCTGAGGAACTCTATGTAGACCTCAAACTGTGATCAAGCTGATAGATCTGGGGAAGGGCATAAATTAAAGGTCGACCGTTTATTATCAAACAATAATTTTATAAATGAGATACTTGATAAAAAAAAAACACCTCATGTGAAATCGTACTGAACTTTATTACAAAATTAAAAAAAAACAGTAATGCATCATGGAAAGGTGATAAAGGAAATAAGTAAGAATATATTCAATATATTAATAAATATATATACAGAAATAAACAGAATGTGGTGTCAGTAATATGCCTATAGGGGCCGCTCTTGTACTGTAAAACACAACCCTGAAAAACTATTGGTATAAGTATTGCCGATAGCCGAAGGCTCTAGCAATCAATTACTGGTACGGCTTATTCAGCAAAACGGGTGAATATCTAATAGAATATCGAAGGTTTTCCATTTATTTAAAAGTGCACCAAAGACATCTGGACTGTTAGAACCCGCAGTGTTTTTCAGGTTTTATTGTATTTGTATGCAGTGTGTAATTATGTGCAGGTGCCATCACAAGACTCCAGTCCAGAACTTTCCTGCATTCCGATAAACTAAAGCTGCATCTTTTTCCATTCTGATGACATTAGCAGGAGGTGACCTATAAAGTCGAGGGGAAGTAAAATATACCTGTAAAATATATGTACATATTTGTTGTTTTGTTCACCGGTAGTAGGGGTGTGGCTGCCGTTTCTGTTGGGTGTGAGTTTGTTCCCTGTTTTTGGTGAGGGAAGTGTTTTGTATTTCTTTTGGGTTTTGTGTGTAGGTAAATCGTGTTTGTTTAATTAGTGTTTTTGTTTATTATTTAGGCCTTGGTCTCCCCGGAAGTCTGTCGAGGTGTTGTACTGTACATACTTTAATATACCTTCCGTTTTACGACACCTCCGTGTTTGCGTTTCCATTCCCCCATCACACTTTTACCAAATACACTTCTATCCACCCATTTTATAGATAATATAATATGGAAAGTTCTGTCTGGTGTCCTGATGAATTACATCGTTTAAAACACCAGAATTACTTTAAAACATTTACAAGAATATTTTGTCTTGATGCTCGATGTTGAGTTCTGTTTCACTAATTATTATAAATTTTCATAAAGCATCCATATTTGTCCATGTTGATTAAAGTATTACAAACTTAAAAAGTGTTAATTTAATGTACATTTAGAACCGATGTAAATGTGTGATTAAGAGATTTAACTCATGACACTCATGCGACTAATTGCGCTGAAATGTTTGAATTGATTGACAGCCCTAATTGATGTTTTCTAAAAACAAGACTGAACATTACATTTTAAAAACAAAAATGTTTTAGTATATATGATTTGTGACCTTGTCTGGGTCAAAGTTCCATTTCACCTATTGCCGAGTCAAGCTAGCGGGCGCTAAATGCAGTTTTTACCCAAGAATAAAGAAAACATGGCAGAAAAGCACAAGAAAACGTACCTTTTTCACAATGACTGGAAAGAAGAGTCCATTTTTACAAAAAGTGTGTTTGTCTCATTTGTCGGCAAAGCAGCACAATGTGGAGAGACACTTCAGTACGTGCCACAAAAGCTTTCATGCTAACTACCCACCTGGCAGCGCACTACGGGCAGAAAAAGCCAGTGAGTAGTTTTGGGTAAACAGTCGTCTTTTTTCATGTGGTCGCTGAAAATAAAAAAGAAACTGAAGCTTTATTTAAAGCTGCTAATAATTTTATATACACACCTTCTCATCCAAAGAGTTTTCTTTATTTTCATGACTATGAAAATTGTAGAGTCACACTGAAGGCATCAAGGGCTATTGCCCTAATGCCAAGAGTGTGCAAAGCAGTAATCTAAGCAAAAGGTGGCTACTTTGAAGCACCTACAATATGACATTTTTCAGTTGTTTCACACTTTTTTGTTATGTATATAATTCCATATATAATTCCACGTGTTCATTCATAGTTTTGATGCCTTCAGTGTGAATCTACAATTTTCATAGTCATGAAAATAAAGAAAACTCTTTGAATGAGAAGGTGTGTCCAAACTTTTGGTCTGTACTGTATATATAGAACAAGAATTGAATAAAGTTGCAGGTTTAAATAAATGTGTTTCCTACCATAGTAAATCATGGTAAATATTGGTATCAAACATGACTATTACTATATTATTAATGATAATATTAATTATTAATATTAAAGTTAAAGTTGGTATTAAACATGTAGCCCTACATTATTACCGATGTGGCGCTCTCACCGCTGCGGCCCGGGTTCGATCCCCGGTCAGGGAACCTACCCCAGCTATTAGGGTTGCACAAGCCTTCGTGCTGGTTCCAAGCCCGGATAAATGGGGAGGGTTGTGTTAGGAAGGGCATTCAGCGTAAAAACATGTGCCAAATCAAACATGCGATGGTCCGCTGTGGCGCCCCCTAATGGGAGAATTAGGGGCCATTAGCCGTAGCTCTCAGTTTCTGAAAGGTTGGTGACCTCAACTCTAAACTTACAAAGAATGGTGTGAAATACAAAAAACATCCTGCGAGTTAGTGACAGTTCAGCTTATGGAAACACCTCATTCATGGGAAAGATCTGATTGAAATGGACATATGGCTCAAGCTGCCAGAAAAAAGAGAGTAAGTTAAATAAATACTCTTTACAACCATAGTGAGCAGAAAAGCAACTATAAAAAAAATAAATCATGCACAAGACCTGAGGTGGATAAACAAAAACAGAAGGCGGCCATATCTGGTTCCTCTTCTATCAACCAAGAACAGGAACCTGAGACTCTCCTAGGTCCAGACTCACCAAAGCACTTTTGTAGACTCCTGAGTTGCTTTTCTGCTCACCACATTTGCAGCGTCTAATTGAAGTAGTATTGACTTCCTCTCTTCTCAAAAAACTCCATAATGGTTCTCTCTCATCAGGGAAGAGTTTCCACCTGCAGACTCTCCACTTGTACAGTGTTTTTTGTTTTTCACACCATTCTGTGAGGCTTGTGAAAATCCCAGCAGACTCAAACCAGACAATATTCCAGTTAAAGCAACAGAGATCACACTTTCTCTTCATTCTGATGTTGATGTGAAGATCACATCACCTGAAGCTCTGATTTCATGCACTGGGCTGCTGTTAGGTTTTTTATACTACAGTTTCCCATTGAAAGTATTTTACTTCATCTTAATGTTTTAAAGGTAAATAGTCCAGAAATCTGGAAGCATGGAGGCAGCAGAGCTCAGTGCTTCGTCGGTTTTTTTGGAGAAGCTGTGGAGTGGACTTCTGCATGATGGACAGTGGGCGTGGTCAATTCGTCAAAGGCTGGAAAGTAAAAATGCATGAAATTTTTTAAATTTTCAATCACATTTTGTGTTACTTTTTTGCAATTCCTTTGGCTCAAAATGCATTTTTAAATACAAACTGAACTTTGCAGTAAATATCTGGTGGTGTTATGATGAAAATACAATCCGAAGTGTCCTAAATGCATTTAGGACAAATAACATTTAAATAATTATTTTGCTTCCATTTCTGCTTTTTTGTTTTTTTTGCAACTGATTTTGCAACGTAGAAAACATTAAAACTACGGTTGGACTTCGGGAATGTAAATGATACAATTTTATTTTCCTTTTGCGCTACACTTTACACATATGGTGATGAAAAATATAAATTGAAATACAGAAATAAATTTTTATTTGAAATGTTACGTTTTGAATTGAATTTTGTCCCCTCCGTGCTTCCGTACAGAAAATTATTGTTTATTAGACATTTGGATAAAAAAATTAACATTTTATTTTCCAAATAATAATATGATTGTAGAGTTTCATCATCGTTATTTCATTTCACTGATCTGATCACACACTCCTGGGCACGGCTGGTTTGGATAAAATACTTCATGGACATAATGGTAAAGTAGTGAAGCCACCTGCTCCTCTAGCGAGAGAACTTTCAGACATTCTTTCTTCTCAAATTGTATTTCTGTAGTAAAGTGCACAAGGATTTGACCGTCTATTAGACTTCAGAAGATCCTGTAGTAACTCATGGGAACTGCTCGGGTCTGTGAAGGTGTCTGTGTCGCTGTAGATTACTCTGGTTACTAAAGCTCTTCTCACACTCGGAGCACTGGAAGATCTTCTCCCCCGAGTGAACGCGCTGGTGTCTCCGCAGGTTGCTCTGGTTACTAAAGCTCTTGGGGCACTGGGAGCATTGGTACGGCTTCTCCCCCGTGTGGACGCGCTGGTGTTGCTGGAAACTGCTGTGCGTGGTAAAACCCTTCCCACACTGAGGGCAATAATATGGCTTCTGCCCTGTGTGGACGCGCTGGTGAACCCGAAGTGTGTTTTTCTGAGTATAGCTCTTCCCACACTCGAAGCAGTAATAGGGTTTATCTTCTGTATGTATGAGCAGGTGTAACTGGAGGTTACTCCTTTCCGTGAAACTCATCCTGCAGTCCGAGCACTGGTAGGGTTTCTCTCCGCTGTGGACACGCTGGTGTTTAATGAGCTTGTTGTTTTCGGCGAAGCTCTTCCCGCACTGCGAGCAGCGGTACGGCTTCTCCCCGGTGTGGACCCGCTGGTGGCGCTGGAGATGACCTTTCTGAGTGAAGCTCTTCCCGCACTGCGAGCACCGATGCAGCTTTTCTCCTCTGTGAATGCGCAGGTGCTGTTGGAGATTCCCTCGCTGGGTAAACCTGGAGCAGCAGTACGAGCACTGGTACGGCTTCTCCCCGGTGTGGACTCGCTGGTGCTGTCTGAGGTTAGTCTTTTTACCAAAACACTTCCCGCACTGCGAGCAGCGGTGAGCCTCAGCCTGCGCTCGAACGTCAGGGGCGTCCACGCGAAAGGAACCGGATGGACTCTGGAGGCTGATGGAGATCTCGCCGGGTTCAGGGTTCTCACATTTTACCTCGTTTGACTTCATCCTAGTTGGAAATAAGGCAGATGTTCTGAACAGGTCACGTTGAACAAATTATCCGCATAAAGCTGAAATGCAGATGTGATTTTCAGAACTCTGGAACACTGAGAACCACTTCTCATCCAGTTATGAGGTGATCTATCCAACCTTCCCAGGTTTGCTCTCCCAGCACTCAAACAAGCAGAAAGCCGCTACATACTCCGATATGACCAGAGAGAAAGAAACCACTCTGATGGAGAATTCGGTAAGTTCCCAGACTTTCCTGTTCAAAGGCAGCAGCAGAGTCTGAGACATCCAGGTGATTCTCATTTTCACTGCTGGTCATAACACAAGAGCAGGAAGATGCCAATTAGGCAAATTCATCAGCCGTGTTCTTTCAGGAGCTCCGACCAATCACATGCTCCTTCACAGCCACCACTGCAGTCATGGGTTTTATATGGGCAGGACCTGAGAAACACAAAATATTACAGTACAAAAAACTGAGCAGTAATAAAGTGTAAATCATAATATTTAATTTACACAATATAAATAATAATAAAACATTCATTTAAACAATGTTTCCTTTATAAAATAAACGTAATAAAAAAAATATCTAAGATATTCAGATCTATTAATATGTTCTGTTATACTGGTGTCCAGAGCAAAGAAAAAAAAAAAAAAAGTTTTCTTCCTGTTTCCATTCTGTTCAAAACTGCAGGAAATTTTCTGATGATCTGATCTCCTGAGAAGAGACCAAATAAAACAGATTAATCCCAAAGGAAATTCTTTGGCCAGAGACAAAAAACAAATAAATAAATATAAATTAAATTGAAAAATAAATCAAATGATTTATATACACAAATGTATTTAAAAGAACTTATTCACATAATATAAACTGCACATGATGAGATACTGCACATAGTATTACATTCACATATATTGTAATAATTGGGAGATTTTGATACTAAAATACATGATTGTGTATTTATATACAAAATCATAATGTATTGATTTACATAAGAGCATATAACGAAGAAACATACATCTCCATAAACTAACCAAATCCACTGCAGTGTTCAGATTCCTGCTTACTTCATTTTGATCAATAATTATAATAATTATGATGATATTATTATTATTATTAATAATCTTCTTCTTCTTCTCCCATTAGGGGTCTCCACAGCGGATCATCCGTCTCCATACACCCTGTCCTCTACATCTGCCTCTTTCAAACCAACTACCTGCATGTCTTCCCTCACCACATCCATAAACCTCCTCCTTGATCTTCCTCTTTTCCTCCTTCCTGGTGTCTCCATTCTCAGCATTCTCCTAATGATATACCCCATGTCCCTCCTCTGCACATGTCCAAACCATCTCAATCTCACCTCTCTCACCTTGTCTCCAAAACGTCCTACGTGCCCCGTCCCTCTAATAAACTCGTTTCTAATCCTGTCCATCGTCGTCACTCCCAACGAACATCTCAACATCTTCAGCTCTGCTACCTCCAGCTCCACCTCCTGTCTTTTACTCAATGCCACTGTCTCTAATCCATACAACATCTCAGGTCTCACCACAGTCCTAAAAAACTTTCCCTTTCACTCTCACAGATACTCTTCTATCACAAATCCTCCTGCTATCACTCTTCTCCACCCACTCCACCCTGCCTGCACTCTTTTCTTCACCTCTCTAACACACTCTCTATTACTTTACACTGTTGACCCCAGGTACCTGAACTACTCCACCTTCTCCACCTCTTCTCCCTGCAACTGCACCCCTCCACTGCCCTCCCTCTCATTCACACACATGTACTCTGTCTTACTCCTACTGACTTTCATTTCACTTCAGTTTCCACCATCTTATTCTTCTTTAAATCTTCACACTCCTCCTCTTCTTCTTTACCACCAAAACCATCCTACAGACCACCATCCGATGCTGTCTAGCTACACTGTCCCCCGCCAACACCTTACAGTCTCCAATCTCCTTCAGGTTGCATCTCCTACATAGAACATAGTCCACCTGTGTGCACCTTCCTCCACTCTTATACGTCACCCTGTGATCCTCCTTCTTCAGTGTAGTAAACGGCGCTAGTGTAGACTCTGTAGTGCACTCACGGAGTGTGTAGTAAACGCGCTAGTGTAGACTCTGTGGCGCACTACAGTGTGTAGTAAGCGGCGCTAGTGTAGACTCTGTAGTGCACTCACGGAGTGTGTAGTAAGGCGCTAGTGTAGACTCTGTAGTGCACTACGGAGTGTGTGGTAAACGGCTAGTGTAGACTCTGTAGCGCACTACGGTGTGTAGTAAACGGCGCTAGTGTAGACTCTGTGGCGCACTACGGTGTGTGGTAAACGCGCTAGTGTAGACTCTGTGGCGCACTACGGAGTGTGTGGTAAACGGCTAGTGTAGACTCTGTGGCGCACTACGGTGTGTAGTAACGGCGCTAGTGTAGACTCTGTGGCGCACTACGGAGTGTGTAGTAAACGCTAGTGTAGACTCTGTAGTGCACTCACGGTGTGTGGTAAGCGCTAGTGTAGACTCTGTAGTGCACTACGGTGTGTAGTAAATGGCGCTAGTGTAGACTCTGTAGCGCACCACGGAGTGTGTAGTAAACGGCTAGTGTAGACTCTGTAGTGCACTACGGAGTGTGTGGTAACGGCGCTAGTGTAGACTCTGTAGCGCACTACGGAGTGTGTAGTAACGGCGCTAGTGTAGACTCTGTGGCGCACTACGGAGTGTGTGGTAAACGCGCTAGTGTAGACTCTGTGGCGCACTACGGTGTGTAGTAAACGGCGCTAGTGTAGACTCTGTAGCGCACTACGGAGTGTGTGTAGTAACGGCGCTAGTGTAGACTCTGTAGCGCACTCACGGAGTGTGTAGTAAACGCGCTAGTGTAGACTCTGTAGGGCACTACGGAGTGTGTGTGGTAAACGGCGCTAGTGTAGACTCTGTAGCGCACGGAGTGTGTAGTAAACGCTAGTGTAGACTCTGTAGCGCACTACGGAGTGTGTGGTAAACAGCTAGTGTAGACTCTGTAGCACTCACGGAGTGTGTAGTAAACGGCGCTAGTGTAGACTCTGTAGTGCACTACGGAGTGTGTGGTAAACGCGCTAGTGTAGACTCTGTAGTGCACTACGGAGTGTGTGTAGTAAACAGCACTAGTGTAGACTCTGTAGCGCACTACGGAGTGTGTGGTAACGGCGCTAGTGTAGACTCTGTAGCGCACTACGGAGTGTGTGGTAACGCGCTAGTGTAGACTCTGTAGTGCACTACGGTGTGTGTGGTAAACAGCGCTAGTGTAGACTCTGTAGTGCACTACGGAGTGTGTGGTAAGCAGCGCTAGTGTAGACTCTGTAGCGCACTCACGGAGTGTGTGGTAACGGCGCTAGTGTAGACTCTGTAGTGCACTACGGTGTGTAGTAAGGCGCTAGTGTAGACTCTGTAGTGCACTACGGAGTGTGTAGTAAACAGCTAGTGTAGACTCTGTAGTGCACTACGGAGTGTGTAGTAAACGGCGCTAGTGTAGACTCTGTAGTGCACTCACGGAGTGTGTGGTAAACGCGCTAGTGTAGACTCTGTAGTGCACTACGGAGCGTGTGGTAAACGGCGCTAGTGTAGACTCTGTAGCGCACTACGGAGTGTGTGGTAAACGGCTAGTGTAGACTCTGTAGTGCACTACGGAGTGTGTGGTAAACAGCTAGTGTAGACTCTGTAGTGCACTACGGAGTGTGTAGTAAACGGCGCTAGTGTAGACTCTGTAGTGCACTACGGAGTGTGTGGTAAACGGCGCTAGTGTAGACTCTGTAGTGCACCACGGAGTGTGTGGTAAACGCTAGTGTAGACTCTGTAGTGCACTACGGAGTGTGTGTGGTAAACGGCGCTAGTGTAGACTCTGTAGTGCACCACGGAGTGTGTAGTAAACGGCGCTAGTGTAGACTCTGTAGTGCACTACGGTGTGTAGTAAACGGCTAGTGTAGACTCTGTAGTGCACTACGGAGTGTGTGGTAAACAGCGCTAGTGTAGACTCTGTAGTGCACTACGGAGTGTGTAGTAAACAGCGCTAGTGTAGACTCTGTAGTGCACTACGGAGTGTGGTAAACGGCGCTAGTGTAGACTCTGTAGTGCACTACGGTGTGTAGTAAACGGCGCTAGTGTAGACTCTGTAGTGCACTACGGAGTGTGTAGTAAACAGCGCTAGTGTAGACTCTGTAGTGCACTACGGAGTGTGTAGTAAACGGCGCTAGTGTAGACTCTGTAGTGCACTACGGAGTGTAGTAAACAGCGCTAGTGTAGACTCTGTAGTGCACTACGGAGTGTGTAGTAAACGGCGCTAGTGTAGACTCTGTAGTGCACTACGGAGCGTGTAGTAAACAGCGCTAGTGTAGACTCTGTAGTGCACTAGTGTAGGGAGCAGAAACCCGTTTAGGATTGAGCCACTGTTAGCCGAGTTGAAGTTACCTTGATGTTTTCAGCAGAACGCAGTGAAGCTCCTCAAATTCAGCTCCAGCGGATCAGATGGAAGTGTGGAGGTAAAACCCTGTCAGAAATATTGGAATGGAAAGATGATTAGTAGAGTCCGAGATCAGATCATCAATCAGCAACACTGCCGCACGCCTTCTTCTATTCCTGTAACACAACGCGACCTGGACGCTCACAGCGACACCTACTGGAGAATCTGTATATTACACTCTACACCGACCTGATATGATGAATGGACATTTGGTGCCACCCAGGTGAGGATGAAGTTCCCTTTTAGTTATGGTTCCTTTCAAGGTTTCTTCCTAAATGCCATCTCAGAAGTTTTTCTCCTCACCAGAGTTACCACCGACTCACTCAGTAGGAATAAATTTCTCTGTAAAGTTGCTTTGGTACAATGCCCACTGTTAAAAACACTACAAATTAAATTAAATTGGAACTGAGTTGAATTTTTCATCTCTATGTGCTTCTTCTTCAAGCTGAAGGCACACAATTGTCTCAGACATCTTTGAATTGTTTCTTCCTTTTTTTTTTTTTCCTTCACTAGATTGATATATAGTTTACATCATATGAATTCGATTGCTATGTGTCTCTTTTTAAACATACACATTTCATTCAGGTACAAAGCTGAAGGAATCTCCACAAAATCTCTACAGAATCTAGTGGAACACCTTCCCAAAAGAGTGGACCTCATTAAAACAGCAAATGGAGACTAAATGTTGGAATGTTCAAAAAGAGACACATAGCAATCTTACACTATATTTCCAAAAGTATTGGGACACCTGAACTTTCCTGCTGTATAAGGTTCTTTTCCAAACTGTTACCACAAAGCTGGAGGCACTCGATTGTACAGGACGTCTTCAGATGTGTGATAATAAAATTCTGCATTCACCTGAACATGGAAACCCAAACCCTGTGCACAAATTGAGCTCCTTGAAGATCTGGTTTACATGGTTTGGAGAGGAAGATCTTGAGTGGCCTGCTATAGAGCTCTGATTCAATTTAATTTATGTTTATTTGTATTGTGCTTTTAAAAATGAACATCGTCTCAGAGCAGCTTTACTGCACTCAGGTCATGACTCTGATGAGCACGACGAGCTGCAGATGACCTTTCCTGAGACGTTTTCTGACAGTTTGAGCAGAAATTGTTTGGTTATGTAGAGCGATTGTTGCAGCAGCTGTCTAGGTGGCTGGTTTTAGGCAATCTTGGAGGTGAAGATGCTAGATGTGGAGGTCCTGGGCTGGTGTGGTTACACGTGGTCTGCCGTTGTGAGGCCGGTTGGATGTCCCGTCAAATTCTCTGAAACGCCTTTGGAGACGGCTTATGGTAGAGAAATGAACATTCAATTCACCGGCATCAGCAGTCAGCATGTGGATCACATGCTCCCTCAACACCTGCAACATCTGTGGCATCGTGCTGTGATAAAACTGTACATTTAGAGTGACCTTTTATTGTGTTCAGTCTAAAACACAAGTGTGCAGTGATCATGCTGTTAATCAGCGTCCTGATCTGCTACGCCTGTGAGGTGATGATTCTCTGGGTAAAAGAGAAGTGCTCACTAACACACATTTACACATTTATGAACATATTGGAGAGAAATAGACCTTTTGTGTACATCGAAAAAGTCTTAGATCTTCGAGTTCAGCTCACGAAAAATGGGGGCAAAAACGAGTGTTGCATTTATACTTTTGATCAATATATATATAGAATTTTTTTTTGCATGAAGCTGCTTTGTGATGATGTTTATTATTATATAAATACAAATGTAAGTGAATTTAATACTATTTTTTTTACTCTTTTTTGAATATTTAAAGTAAAGAAATACCCAGGGCTACAATTTTGTTTTACCTCATTTCTTTTTTTTTATATACAAAACCTGTTACCAGAACGCTCTAGACCAGCTCTACTTCTTCTTCCTTGGCCATTGCCACTTGTTTAAAACATGTAATGTCGTAACATTCCCAGGACTTTTACTCATTAGTTCATTGTTTTACTGCACATTGTGTATTCATGCATTCAGAGCGAGGAGACTCGTTTAAACGGTGAGATTACCTGGTTCCACTTTAGCTGACTGAGTTATTTATATACACCGGATAAAGAGACTTGAATAATGAACTAGTGTATGGGGTTGTTACTGTTATGAAGGCCCCATCCAATCCCGAGGCCCTGGGCAACGTCCTGCTCTGCCTTTAGCCTGTCCTGAATACAGCATGCATTTATGGGCAAACAATATCTTCACAAAATATAGTCAAGATCTTTCGAAATATAATGAGCAACTTATTCATGTAAAACATTAAAGAACAGACAATCGATCCAAAAATCTGCAAATATTAAATTCACAATAAACCCAAACCAATATTCATAATGTACATTAGTGTCATTGGATTTTATGGAGGTTTTTCAGTAAAAAAAAAATAACAAAAAACCCACAATAATTCTCCAACACTTTTATTTTTGACTGTCAGCACTGAAAATCCAGACATGATATTTAAAAAAGCAACCAATAATCAGGTAACGTTTATGACAAACATTCTGTGTGGAACTTCCTGCAGTGTCGCTACTCATTCTGACAGAACTTCTAAAGAACATCAGCAGCATTCCGGTCTCTTCCTTATAGAGGACTGTGAAAAAGTGGCCACACACAACGTACAGTAGCATTTTGATCTACTTTGTTGATTTAGCTGCTAAAGTGATTAGCAATGTGAAAAGCTCAGAGGTTTTGCAGGAATAAATGCGCTCGTGGGAAATGATTGTGTAGTTAAAAGACGATGTAGAACCGAGTTGAAGCCTGTGTGTGTCACAACATACAACTGGGGTTTTAGTGTTGATGTCAGGAGAGATATATATGCTCATGTATGAGGTGGTATCAAAATGATTTGAGAGTAATGGTGTAACTTGTGCTTTTCTGTCTACGTGCGATACCACGTCTGCGATTTTATCACGGACAGCAAGTTAGAACAAAAAGCGAACATGAAAATTCAGCGTGAACCAGACAAATCTCCCACAGAGACGTTGTACGTGAGCGTTCGACATACGGCTGCGCTGCAACGAGGCGTTCGAGGTGTTTTGTGCGGCATGTGCACTTCAGGAGCGGAGGAACGTCACTACCAGTTCAGGAAGACCTTCAACGAGCTCAACCCCCAAAGACCTTTCAGCAACTTGTGCGTGATGATCAGTGGAGAACGATCCACACGATCTCAATTCCACGCCACCCTACTCACCAGATTTGGCTCCTGACTTTACACTTTATCTGAGGATGAAGCTCCAACTCAAAGGTCACTGTTTGGGCACCGGTGTGGAGATCGGGTACGAATCTCAGAAGGAGATTAACACGCTTCCAATAGAAAGAGTTCCAGGACACGTTCCAGAAGAACACTGGGAGGCGCTGTATTGCTGAGCAGGGGGACTATTTTAAAGGTGATCCTGTGGAAACGTAGATAAATAAAGTACTTTTTTGTAAACAGAGTGAATCTCCAAACATTTTGATACCAACTCGTAATGTTTTTAGGAACTGTGACTCGTTTGAGTCAGTTTTAATGTTTTATTTACTGATGGCTCAAAAGATTTGACACATCAAAAATGTAATGCTGCAGCATTTGGTGGTCTGATGTCATGAACAAACCTTTTTTTTCACTATTTTTCTAATGATTATTTATTACAATATTTGCAAGTGGTTGCACACTGGGTTTTCTATTGACGTGAATGTTGTTCTTTTACTGAACATCTGAAATATCAGAAATAAAGTTCTGCAACAGTTTAAGTATGACTTTAAAAAAAGTAAAATTATGACCATTTGTGCACTTCAGAAGACCTCGTGAAGAACGTTTACTATTAACCCGAATGATGATGTGGTGTAATTGTTTCGAACGACCTGTGAAATTAAAATCTTTTCACAATTTCTTGGCAGGACAATTTTTTTTTTGCAAGATCTTGCAAAAAATGTAAATGCATTTCGTTTCTAAAAAATACATTTGTGGTTGTTAAAGTTTCCTACTTATAGAGCAAATTGATTAACTATCAAGTCAAATCCATAAAAAACTTTTCACCTCACGTATTTAACGTTTATAAACGTAACAGAACATTTAAGTCAAATGTACAAATAACTAATATTTAATAGGGACAAATCTGAAAGGTTTGTATTTACTCAAATAATTTTTCAACTTTACCTGAATTTCTTTTGTTCATTCAACTAAATTGTTAATTGTGTGACTACTTTTATTTTTTTAATGCAAGTCCAACGAAGAGTTTTTTAGTGCGCTTTTCATTCCACCAATTTCCGTTTCATACGCATGCGAATAGCTGGAGAGCTAAACATTAGCTCAAGCGAGCTCTGACCTGAGAATACGCATCACGTGAAGACGTGTGACCAAGTGAAATTGGCACGTCATGCCGTGACCTCGTCAGAAAATCCAAGATGGAGGACAGGGGCCCTGTTTTATACAGCACAGCTTTGAAAAATATAAAAATCAACCCGTCACTGCATCTATTGACACATATGGGATATTTGAACAATGAGGCGTATCCGGTAGCCATCCATATTTGCAGCAGGAGAAATTCAGCATCCTGAAAGTCACAAGAAGTCCACGTCCTCTTCCTCCTTCTTGGGTGTGTCTATATGCTTGTGTTGCTTAAAATTCCTCTGGTTGCTGAAACTCCTCCCGCACTGGAAGCAGTAATAGGGTTTCTCGCCCGTGTGAACGCGCTGGTGCCTCTGAAAGTTTTTATGGTCCCTGAAGCTCTTCCCGCACTCGGAGCAGAAGTACGGCCTCTCCCCGGTGTGGATGCGCTGGTGTATCTGGAGGTCACTCTGCCTAGTGAAGCTCTTGTCGCACTCCGAGCAGCGGTACGGCTTCTCGCCCGTGTGGATGCGCAGGTGTCGCCGGAAATTACCTTTCTGAGTGAAGCTCTTCCCGCACAGCGAGCAGTGATGCCGCTTTTCTCCGCTGTGAATGCGCATGTGCTGTTGTCGATTCCCCCACTGACTGAACCTGGAGCCGCAGTACGAGCACTGGTACGGTTTCTCTCTGGTGTGGACTCGCTGGTGCTGCCTGAGGTTAAGCCTTTTCCCGAAACACTTCCCGCACTGCGAGCAGCGGTGCACTCCGGTCTGGGCTCGACCCTCAGGGGCGTCCACATCTAAGGACCCGGATGGACTCTGGAGGCTGATGGAGATCTCGATGGGTTCCGGTTTCTCGCATTTTATCTCTGCCGACTTCATTCTAGTTGAAGGACGTGTTGGGGGGGAAAAGCAGCAGGTGCAGACAGGAAATGAGGCGTCTGAAATCCTGATTTGCAGAATGCTGGAGTGAGTTGTCAGAGTGGGAGCAAGACCCTCAACTCTGTTTGCTCCAGGGGTGCTGTATCATGTCTGACCGAGTTCTGACCCAGATTCTTAACAAGAATTTCACTGGGCTCTAATCTACATGTAATAAGTGAAAAACTCTAACAATGTTTAGGAATAGGGATATAAATGTAATTTTTATAAAGTGCGATTGTCTCCTCAGCAAGGCTGAATGACCCAATCATTCCTCTGGTGCGCAACCAGACCAAACCATTTCCTTCAGTCTGGTTTAGTAAGGGGTGTGTTCTTTCAGAAGCTCCGACCAGTCGCATGCTCCTTCACATCCCTTGTAGCAGTTGTGGATTTTACATGAGCAGGACCTGAGCAAACGCAAAACATCAGTCAGTACATCAAAGTTAACGAGAATAATTCATGACATTGATTATGAATAAAACATTTTCTAGGGAACTGTTTGTAAATATATATATATATATATATATGTAATAAAATTATTCTGACATCTTTAAAAGGTTTCTTAATGTTTCCAGTCTGTTAAACATATCTCCAGATATGCAGTAAACCAGGGGTCCCCAAAATACAGCCCCTACATTTGAAACTGCCCTCTGAACAATGCTGGAAACTTCAAATTTCAAAATGTAATTTTAAATATATATTTTACTTCCATCATACCTGGCTGACTTTCAAACTAAAATGTCCCTTAGTTATCAATAGAGGTCAAGGCACCGATAGTTGATCGCTGGAACTATCAGCTAAAATCCATACTGATAGTTTTTCCGATCCGCTGTCATGATGAGAGCGGCCTCTAGAGGCAAATCACTGACACCACATGCTGTTTGTTATTACATGTGAGACATTTATTCTTAATGATATATTAATTATATCATTATATTTATATTTGTATTTATTTGCTTTAGCATATTTTCATGATTCAGTACTGTTTTTCTTTTTGTAATAAAGTTCGGTACTATTTTACATGGAGTGTTGTGTGTTTTTTATCTATTTAAAAACTCTCGGTTGATTAATCAGTTATCAGCGAGTACCATCAAACCTCACTATCTGCATCTTTAAAATCCACTCTCGCTCAACCAGCGACAAACCACATGCACATTCATTAATTAGGAAATGTTTCAATTTTAATACAAATTAATATAAAAACCGTTGACAGTAATGATGCTCTTTAATATGTGATAAATCTGTTGAAAAGTGACGCTCGTGTGTCTGTACACTGCAGAACATAAACTAATCTAGAATTAGGAGGCAAAATAAACACATTTAATAAAATCTCCACAATAATACTGGTGCTCAGTATGGCCCGTGTGATTTTCTCTTACAGAAAGGAATAATTATTAAAGAAAGGAGAAAAGAGTTTGGGGGCATTAGAGCACTGAGTTCTGTTTACTTCTGACATTTCATTTCAACCAATACACAATAACATACACACTGGGTACCTCAGGAATAAGAGCTAATTCCTTTAACACTCTAAAAACCAGACAGGGAAAAGAAGAAACAGAGGTCGATCAATACGGTTTTTCTCTGGTCGTTGCTGATATTTAGAAATCATGGCTGCAGATGGCTGATATCTAATGCAGATTTTTGCCCATTAGGTTCCCCCCACTTCATCTGAACACCACAGCAACACAGGCCTCCAGTCAGTGCAGTTATTAGCAGCTGTTGGTCCTCGAGTCTCCCTGTAGCCTAAACTACAGCCGGGTGAAGGATCGCTAACAATACACTTCTGAAATGTTCTTCTCATTCTCTCTCCAAATGCAGCATCATAATTAACCAATTAAATTTAGACGGTAAGATTAGGAAGGAATGATGAGAAATTAAAGCCCAGGACGCACCGAGCTGACGGTCAGCCTTCAGGGAACATCTGGGGGTTTTAGTTTTGCTCCACGCTGTCGGCTCTGGTCAGATGGTGTCTGCTGTTTCTGATTGGCTAGCACACAGAACATAACCAGGGAACACGCTTGTTGTGATTCGTGCTCTTCCCCACTGCTGAAAAATAACAGTTTTACGTCTGTGGTACAATCCGAGAGATTCGCTTTAATATATTACAATAATAATATACACATTATTTCTATTGGAGAATTTTTAAGACCCTGTGGAAACCCTGGTTCGGTTGTGTGGTCTGAAGGTGTGTGTGTGTGTGTGTGTGCTCACCTGTGTATGAACAGCATGCAAGAACAAAAACAGAGTACATTTGGCAAACATGTCCGGTAGCGTTGTGTCCTGCTTCAATACCTTTCATTCTCTCAATAAGTCACGTTAAGTGGCGTCTCTCAGTTCTCTCGGCAAAACAAACAGCTTTTAAATGCTGTTAGTGAAGATTAGATGTTTAAATCAATAATACATGTTTTATTATATGGTAAGAGAAGGAGAAGTAAATGATACAGTACTGGTTTTATTTTTAATACAGGTTTTGAGACAGAAGATCATTTAAAATCTCTATTGTTATTGATATTAAATGTTCTTATGTTGTTATACAATTTACTGTAAATAAATGTTTTAAAAACACCAAACCAAACCACGAGGGCTGATATGAGAACACTGTACATTGCTCAACATGGCTGGATGATAAGACGGTGCTTTAAAAAGACCAACCTCAGTGAACACATCAATAATAATCCATGTACAGACAAGCAGTTACTGAACGTGCATTAAACCACGTTAAGCTTTTTCCTTAACAGTTTTCTATCTGAGAAGTGATCTGTAATAAATGGACATTTGGTGGAACCCAGATGAGGATGAGGATGAGGTTCCCTCTTGAGTCTGGTTCCTCTCAAGGTTTCTTCCTTCTGCATCTCAGGGAGTTTTCCACACAGTCTCCACCGACTTATTCATCAGGGACAAACTTACACTTATAAAGAACATCTTCATTTTTATCTCCACATGATCTGTGTAAAGCTGCTCTGCAAATAAAACTGAAAGTGAAACTGAACTGAGTGGTGGTGTTCTGGACTCGTGAGCTGCTCCAGTGAACCCGTCACCAAAACACACTTAACCCTGTTTATTTTACACTGCAGTGTGTGTGTTTAACAGTGTAACCACTACACTGTGTGTTTCTTTTCTATACACTGTACTGTATCTGTCTGTTCTGTGTCTCTGCTGTAGATCTGCTGCTGGAACCTGGACATAATAAACTTCTCTAATCTTATTCAGTTTGGTCTTTTAAAAACCTTAAGGGGATATGTAACAAAGAATAAAAAGTGATGGCATGATTTCCACTTGTTTAAAAGTCAAAATAAAGATATAAAAATCTTACTTTATTATTAAATAATCCCTGCATGAAAGTTCAAATCCACCAAAACAATCAATAACAAACACACAGTGTCCTGTCTCACCAGGGCCGAGCCCTAAATCAACCCTGATTATGTAACTAGGGCACTACGGAGTGTGTAGTAAACAACTGTGTGTAGTGCACTAGTGTAGGGAGGAGAAACCCGTTGAGGATCGAGCCGAGTTCCATGTACACTGACGGGATTTAGCAGAAGCCCTGATCCGAGTCTCTGTGAAACCCGGGTTAGAAATGAAGCCTGCATTTCTGTGGAGATGAATTATAGCACACTGACTTATAAAGCAAGACATAAAGCTAAGTTAATAGCGTGCTAGTGTGAGTGTTACAGGAACAGGAAGATCTCAGGTCTGTAGATCCGCAGTGACTCAGCTATTCAGTTATCTACAGGAAGTTCATTCCAACACCTCGGTCCCAGAACACAGAAGAAACCTGGCGTATAGCTCCCTCTTACCCTGAGATATGGTGGATCCAGTCGAGCAGAGCTAGAAGAAGATGATCAGCAGATGTCGCTCCTCCAAATGTAGCTAGTCCCAATCCGGAAACACGATTTGTACTGCGCATGCTCTCAAAACTCAGTGTTCTGCGCATGCGCGAAATTATCTATCTCTCTCTCTCTCTCTCATATATATATATCTCACGTCATTTAGTTCATTTTGAATAGAATTGAATATAATTCTTTATTCTTGAAATTCTTTAAATCAAGTTCCAGTCCTGAAGGTGCATACAAATAAAAATAATATATAACGTATTAAAAATGTTAACATTAGTGATCCGTTTAAACACGAAAGTCTTTACACAAATGGTGTGTATTGGAAGTGTGTATTAACACAAGTGTGTGTAATGCAAATAGTCCGAACGTTCACTGGTGGTGTTTCTTAGTGTTCAGCTCGCTAATGGCTCTGGAGTAAAAACTGTTCCTGAGTGTTTGTGCATGATGCGATGGACCCGAAGCGTCTGCCTGAAGTTTAGAAGTTCTTTCAGGATGTTGTTTGTTCTGCTGTAGGAACGAGAGCTGAATAGTTCCTCCAGCGAAGGTGAAAAGCAGCTAATGATTTCTGGGAGGTGTTGCTAGTCTTCTGAAGGGCTTTTTTTGTCTGCTGCAAAAAAACTGGTTTACCATACGGCGATACAGTACATCAGAACGCTCTCAATAGAGCAGCGATAGAAAGACAACAGCAGATCTTCTCATAAGTTGTTTTTCTAGTAGGCTCGCTGTTGTGCCATTTTTACCAATGCTATAGGGTTTGTAGTCCAGGTGAGATCATCAGCTATATGTGTCCCCAAGAACCTGAAAGTGGAGACCTTTTTCACACAGTCACCATTTCCTTTGTTTTTGTGGTCTTCAGAATGGGATTGTTTAGTGGACACCATGCTGAGCATTTTTGGACTTCACACCTGTAGGCTGATTCATAAACGTATGAGATGAGACCAATCACAATTGTGTCATCAGCAAACTTGATGATGATGTTAGTGGAATGAGTTGATGCCCAGTCCAGAGTGTAAAGGGCATAAAGAATAGGACTCAACACACACACTTGTGGGGCACCGTTGCTGATTGTAAGCATGGAGGAGAGGTAGTGGCCTAATTCAACAGACTGTTGACGATCTGTTAAAGTCCAATCCAATGGCACATGGGTTGGGAAAGTCCAAGATGATCAAGTTTTGTGATTAATCTACTTGGAATGACAGTATTGAAGGCAGAACTGAAGTCTAGGAAAAGCATACTCGGATAGATCCCCTGATGTACAAGGTGCTTATTGCAGTTTGAAGAGCAGTGACAATGGCATCTGGTGTAGATCTATTTGTTCTGTAAGTGAACTGATGAGGGTCAAAAGATGGTGTGAAACGAGGTTTGATGTGCTTTAGGACCAGTCTCTCGAATCACTTCATTATTATGAGTGAGTCCAACAGGTCCAACAAACACGTGTACACACACCAACCTTGACTATAGTTAAAATAATATCATTATAAAAGGGGTTTGTAACAGTACACATATTCGTACCAATATTTTCGGTACTGGGATTTCGGTTCAGTACACGTCTACCGAATGCACTTCTTTAATATCCGAGTTTCCTCAGGTACGTATTAAGTGTTGGACCGCAAGTTTGTTTCATTTATTTATTATAATTAATAAAAGAAATTAGAGTTATTGTCTCCATAGCTACTCACTCCGTACCGGAAATACAATTTGAATCCATAAAGAATTTACAGCGCTAGCATTAGGCACTAACCAGGAAGTGGCTAGCGGCTAACGCTAGCACTATGGATTTAGCGTTTTATGATCAGCTTCAAGAATTTCTATTAAAAGAAGAAAATCCTGACAATTCCACATATCAAGGGAGTGAATGAACGAAAGATGGAAGGAATAAATCCAATATGTTAAAGTCTGCTGGAATAAGTAGAACAGTTAATATCATATCTTTAGAAAATGAAATATTAAATGCAAAATGAATTAACCAATGACAATCATAAATAACCGTGATTTTATATATATATATATATATATATATATATATATATATATATATATATATATATATATATATATATATATATACACACACACACACACCCTTCACTTGAACTAGGAGACCCAAACTTGTTTAAGTGTGACCATACCCCTGTGCACAAAGCAGCTCCATAAACATCTGCTTTATTTTCATAGAGTTTTTGGGTTGGAGTGGAAGATCATCTGAATGTGACACATGACAACCTTATCCATATGATAACAAGATACACGTCTCAACAGTTGGGACAGGGCCATGTTTACTGGAGGTCGACTGATTCAACAGGTCGAGTTGATTGCTGGAACTATCTGCAAAAACCCATACCGATTTTTCCGGGTCTGTTAAAGGAGATTGCACTCACTATTTCCAGACTTTTGTTGACCCGGCCCAAGTTGTTTGAATAGTGTTGCAGACATCAAATAAAAAATGATCCATTGCTTAAAATGGTACATATCAGTTTAGACATTTTATATGTTTTCTGTCTTCTACTATGAATAAAATATGGCTTTATATGACTTGCTAATCATTGCATTCTGTTATTTACAATTTATACAGTGTTCCAACTTTTTTTTGGGGGGGGGGGGGGGAATTGGGGTTGTAAATGCACACAAATATATTTGAGCTTGTGCAGTTTGCTACAGATGCAGTTTACGAGCTCTGACCAGTGCTGACCATCCAATCATAGGACTTAAAAAGCCAACATGACTGGATGCCTGCTCGGAGCCTCGGAGTTGCCAATCGCAATCTGAAAGGTTTAAAGCAACAGCTTCAAGCACCATGGATTTGAACCTACCAAGATTCTGCACTGTTTATTTCTGCTGGCCCTACCGCAATACGTGATGTGGCAGCTGAAATCTGACTGGACAGAAACGCTAACAAAAACTGACACTTGCTGGTGCTGCTCCATGCAGTGCACCTGAGAAAAAAATGTATAAAATGAAGAAAACTGGTTATTGGGAAAATGTAATACATGTTCATAGACAAAATCTATTAAAACTTAAGTCAGTGATTTTCAATGTCATGACGGCCCTCCACTGTGTGTGTGTGTGTGTGTGTGTGTGTGTGTGTTTCTGTAAATAAGCTTTGTGACAGTTTGTTGTTGCTATATTAATAGTTTTGAGTACTGTTTACTTTTGGGTTTAAACATATAAACACGTCGAGTTGTAGGACCAGGCAGCTATAAGACACGTACACACAAATACACGATCATAAGTAGCAATTCCTTACCCGTGTGCATGTTTTATACAAATACTGCTAATTTTTTACTGAACTGGAAATACTTCATCACTGGTTTGGAGTAAAACACAGCAGCACCAGGCCATGACTGATACAATCGTACATCACTGCATGTTCCTATTGGCCTCTGGGTAAATTCAGCAATTCACAGATCTTTCTTTCTTTATCTTTCTAATTTTAAAGCTGACCACAGAAAAAAAACAATTCATCAGTTCAGTGATTCGATTCTCCCCGAGCTACAGGGACCAGTTCACAGCACGCGTTCCATTCCATCTAGCTCTGTTTCAATGCGTGCGAATAGACGGAACGTGTTAAATCTTAATGTTAGCTCAAGTGAACTCTGACCGGTGAACGCGTATCACGTGAAGACGTGACCAAGAAAAGATGGACATGTCATGCCATGACCACATCAGAAAATCCAAGCTGGAGGATGGGCCCCCATTTTTTTTTTATACACATATGGTATATTTTAACGACATAATCCAAACGCAACTGCAAATCTTGCGTTACCGTTTACATTTTCCGCTTTTGCGAACGCAGCGTGTCTGCTTTTCCATTTCAAATTTGGCAACGTTCATTTGCAACTGTATTTCCCAGAACATCCTTCCGCACATCTGTATTTGCATCAGCAGAAATCTGAAAAGCTGAAAGTCCATTATGACTTCACAAGAAGTCCATGACGTCCTCCTTCTCGGTGGTGTGTATGTGCTTGTGTCGCTGAAAATTCCTCTGGTCGCTGAAACTCTTCCCGCATTCAAAGCAGTAATAGGGTTTCTCGCCCGTGTGAACGCGCTGGTGCCTCTGAAAGTTTTTATGGTCCCTGAAGCTCTTCCCACACTCGGAGCAGAAGTACGGCCTCTCCCCGGTGTGGATGCGCTGGTGAACCTGGAGACAACTCTGCCTAGTGAAGCTCTTGCCGCAGTGCGAGCAGTGATACGGCTTCTCGCCCGTGTGGATGCGCTGGTGCACTTGGAGGGTGTTTCCTCGGTTAAAACTCCTCCCGCAGTCTAAGCAGCGATAAGGTTTATCTCCCGTATGGATGCGCAGGTGCTGCTGGAGTGCACTTCTCTCCGTAAAACTTGTCCCGCAGTGCGAGCAGTGATACGGTTTCTCTCCCGTATGGATTCTCTCGTGTTTCACGAGGTTCCCCCTCTCGATAAAACTCTTCCCGCACTGCTGACACCGATACGGCTTTTCTCCCGTGTGGATGCGCTGGTGCTTCTTCAGATTGCTCTTCTGAGTGAAGCTCTTGCCGCAGTGCGAGCAGAGATACGGCTTCGCTCCTGTGTGAATCTGCTGGTGCTGCTCCAGATTACTCTTTACGGAGAAACTCTTCCCGCAGTGGGCGCAGAGAAACGGCTTCTCGCCGGTGTGAATCCGGTGGTGTTCTTTCAGGTGACTCTTCCGAGCAAAACTCTTCCCACATTGTGAACAGCGGTGGATCTCTTTCTCCACTTGTGAGGGTGAGGTCTTCAAGTATAAAGTACCGGACGATGTTTGAAGACTGGCAGAGATCTCCGTGGGTTCCAGCGTCTCACACTTGATCTCAACTACTTTCATTATTTTTGGAGCTCTTGGTGTTCTCACAGAGGTAAATTCAGGATGTAAAATTCCAATGCTCTTGAAGCAGGAATGAGCTCATATCTGGTCCAGGGGAAAGGAAAAAAATAAAAAAGGAAAAATGTCACTGGTTCAATAGCATTCAGCAAAAGTATGGGGTATTGCAGGTTCTGCTTCTTTATTTACAAAACTTCTGTAATTATGACTCCTTTCCTCCTGTATGGATGATCTCACACCGTAGTACAGCACAATTTCTCCATATTTATTTGAAGTAAATGCTTATTCATCTTTAAATACTGATTTGACCATATGGTTGGAATTATACAGCCTTCGTGACAGAACATAAACAGAGAATTCATTCGCATTACTGTAAAAGTAACAGCAATTTGTTATTGTACTCATCAAGTAAATGTTCTTTCCTGAGACTTTTTAGAGCTGCTGCTTATGCTACATCATAGAGCAGGAAAGTGCTAACTGCCCTCTCCCACATACAGTGGGGCAAATAATTATTAGATTAGATTAGAATTCTTATGGTAGGTTTATTTCAACAGAGAGAATTTATATATAAATTAATTTGTATTTGATGGAGTGAAATAAGAATTTGATTCTGTACCAACCAGCAAGACTTCTGACTCTCACACACCCAAATTAGTCCTGTCCCTTTATGAAAAAACTCCTCATATCAACTCATTATGTGTCTTAAAGACACTCATCACAAAATAAACCTCCATTCAAACGTCTCCACCACCATGGTGAGAGCAAAGGACCTGCACAAGGCTGGAATGGCCTACAAGACCATCAGATTGCAATCAGCAGGGGATCAAATAATTATTTCCCTCACTGTACATGAGCTCACACACATCGAGCGTTGACTAATGTGGTTCTTTGATTGACAGCCGAAACTTCAATCCCTCCCATCCAAAGAGCTCCATTTTTCACTGCCAGAGCCAGTATTTGCATATTTATCTCCACTCGTCATTTTACACAATTGCTAATATTTGATTTTTAGTAGATGCTAAACTGCGTTCTTTGCTGTGTACCTGTACTATGCAATCACAAAAATCTCTCTACATCCAATTTAACTGTGTGCCTCTGACTTTTTCTAACAGTTTGCAGAAGGAGCACATCTGGGTGGAAACATTAGGTGTCCTAATACTTTTGGCATACAGTGAAACTGACAGTCATAATATTGTCTGAGAGAAAACATAAGCATTAGTATGTAGCAAGAGAAAGAGCAGGGCTTTCTTTAATCCCACATGGTTGATATGTTTTAAGCCTACCACCACCCACAAAACAAAAACCTTTGGCTTGAAAAGTTCTGAATCCAAATTGCAGATACAAGAATGTAGCTCTATCCAGTGTTTAGGATCCATCTATAAGCTTGAATCTAAAGCAAGCATATGGAAATTGCTGTAGCAGCTGCTTCTGTAGGACTGAGTGTGGCAATTATACAAATACTGGGATGTCCAGGTGTAGCCCCGAGTGCCACATGATTCAGGCCTGTGTCTGTACAACTGTCCATTAAAGTTCACACAAGAATCATTGCACGTTTGGCGTGAGGAAAGAATGCACATGATGCTGTGGGTATCATCAACTTACTAACTAACAACCAATAATGAAATTGTACCTCTGTACCTGAAACCAAACATCTCAAGAGAGGCATAGTAGTGTTCAGCGATACACCTTTGTGTAGGCAGGTGAAACATGGCAGCTCTCGATTCTGCCAACACGTGAAACAACCCTGTTTCCACTCTAAAGCCACTGTACAGTATCTTTAACCTCTGTATAACTATAAGAATATTTAATAAGCAATGTTTTTCTCTCTCCTTCTCTCTATTTTTCAAATTAAACATGCTCATGAGGTACCAGCTACCAGTGTTCCTGTCCTTTCCTTCTCTTCAGATATGCCTGGTTCATCCTGACACTCTACCTCTGGATGGAATTCTTCTTAATTGCAGACGCTCTGTGCAGCTGGAGATGGTTCCACATGTAGTTACTGGACAACTCAAGAACTTTGAGGATGAATTTAGACTGTAATTAGGATCAACAGTCTGCTACAATGGTTCAGGACCACAGTTTGCATGGACAGTTCCACATTTAAGCATCCATCTCTGAACAGTTTAGCTCAGCAGTGATGGAACTGTAATGAGTGGGCATTCTAGGTTCCATTTTAAATCTGGTTCCTCTCAAGGTTTCTTCCTCATACCATCTCAGAGACTTATAGGCACTAATATATACAGGTAAACTGAACTTTTATAACCTCTGTTTGGGACACAGTCAATTGTTAAATAAATAAAACAACTAAATCTAAACCTAATTGTTTTCTAAATATGGAGGAACAATCGTTGATCAGGTGTCAACATTAATACTATTATAGCGGTTTGATATGCAATCTATAAGCATTAGAAATGGTTAGAGAATAATTAAGGTGGGGTTCAAACCTTACCAACCCCAAACTCCAACCCCAGGAATTCCTACCCTGCCCCTGGGTGTATCTATCACTCAATATAGAGGTCTACACAAGTGAACTGTAGAACTGGAAGCATGCATAAATTTTTGCTTAGCAGCAATTTATTAATTAGCACTTAACTTTAATTAGACAAACACTGTACTGTTTCACCAGTGCGCAAGTCCTGATATTAAACCCTGTGCACTACAGAGTGTGTAATAAACATCACTAGTGTATATCTAGTATAGGATGTGGAATGGAAACCCAGTGAGGACTGAACCTCTGATGGTTGAGTTAAACTTACCTTAATGTGAAGGACCTGAAATCCAGCTACAGCAGATCAGGTACATGTGAATGCAATAGAGCTGTACAACCTGTTCTTGGTCTTCTTCTATTCCTGTACCACAACGCGACCAAGGCGCTCACAGCGACACCTAGTGTATGCTTGTCTACACTAACAGTCCGAACAACAAACCTGGCAGAAAAATAGTGCCTCAAATTCGAGATTTTATTAAAATGTATAAAAAAAAAACATGCTCACCCTGTCATTCCTGCATTTACCTTTATGGAATGTGGATAAAGATGTCCTTATCTTATCATTGTGACTTACATCTATCTTTGTATTTTCCCACACAACTGTTCCACAACTTGCATGTATGTTTGTGATCAGAGATCAGAGAAAAATGTAATAAGTCTAATAAGGCTTCTCTAGCCATTTCCATCTTCTAGTAGTTGACCATCACCACTACAGTGCATTAGCGCCTCTAGCTGGACTGTAGATTGCTGTGTTATTGTGCTCTCTAATGTAATATCTTTAATTTCTGGTCATTATAGCTTCTCATTCTGGGTAGATTCTAAACGACACATACTAAGAACACAATCAGAAGACTCATCTGTTCAGAAATCAATTGGAAGTTCTTTCCACCACCCAGATGCAAAAACAGAGAAGAGTCTGAACCATGTCTTCCATGTGCTCTGGAAGATGGCAGGACCAGTAGATGAGGATCAGGAGTGGGATGAGATCAATGCTGTGAATTAGAAGAGTGAGGGCCAATGTGAAAGAATTCATGGCACTGCTCCACCTTGGGTAAAGATTTTGGGATCTTCATGAGAAATGGAAAAACTCTTTAAAACTCTAAAATGAAATTAGAGAGAGACACTGGAATGGAATCGGATACAAGTTTAAGAGTAATTGTCAACAGTGACAGGGATAATACAGAATATATCAGACCAAACCACATACAGGGAGGATGGGACATGTAGAACAGTGAGGACTGAATAATATTTCATTACACACTGGAGGATAGTATAGACCAATCTGTTTCTGGTGGTAGGAAAAATAAACATGACAAATTGTGAATTAAATACTTTAAATAAAAAGAATGAGATCAACAGTCGTCCCCCACCCAACCTACCCCCCATCATCAGTGGAGTGGGTGTCTTTAGGATTTAATCAGTTTTTGTGTTGGTGAAGATGAGGCTGAGGTGTCAGTCCAGCCAACCCCTGTAGAGATCATGAGCTCACACAACTAGTGATGGACATTTCTGGTTTTCAGATTTTAGGTTCCACGTCCAGGCTCCTTTAAGCATCAGTAGTACTGAGACAAGCAGCATGTTTCTCAACAGTCCTTCATTTCTACAGGCTGTAAGCATTAGTGAAAGTTTGCACAAACAAAACTGTACGTTTTACTCATTAAGAAACTGTAACATGAAAGAAGCAATGTTCACTCCTCTGGACTGTCCAAAAGTTCTGTCGGAGATGAAAACCTTCTTGCCTGTACTGTAAATATCAAACAGCTGAAGAGCAACGCCAGTTGTAGAAAAGTATTTTCAGGAATATACTAAACTTTCCTACAGCTGGAGAATGAAATGAATTCAGTATAAAGTTAACACACTTTAAAATAAACAAAATAGTTATGATTTTAAATAGTAAATACACACCACTAGACTCTGGGATTCATCACATCTGCTGGGGAAGGAGGAGGAACTCCTGAGATTGTCGGTACAAAAAAAGGCTTGGGAAGAAACTGGGATCGTTAAACTGCTGTGTGATCTGTGTGCTGATCTGCAACCATGCCAGGTTTGTCTTCAGCACATTAAAGCCCAACACTACCTACAGTGCCTTAAAGGATCCATATTTTGTAGTGCTACAATCTGGATTTGAAATGGACTCATGTAGTGATTTGAATTAAGTGGACCTGATCTGAAAATAAATTCACCGGTTCCTGGAAGAACCCAGAGCTTGTTATGGATTATGGGGTATCATAAAACCTGAAAGGATAAAGAGCTATTAAAACAAATCAAGGACAAAGTATTAATCAGGGTTTGAAATAAACGTTTTTAAAATGGACAGAATGTTGCACAATCCCGACTCTAAGCCACTCACCAAACGCCAGTGATGGTGTGAAGAGGATCTTTATCAAGGAGGCCACTGAAAGGAGAAACAGCCGGAGAGATCCACAGCTTAGATTTGAGAAGCTGTTAGACAGCTGTGTCCATAATTCTCCATAAAGGTAGCCTATAGACTAGGGGTCACCAACGTGGTGCCCGTAAGGACCACATGAGTAGCCCACAGGCCTTTTCTAAAAATAGCTGTTTCCTACTTCGTTAAATGATTGTTAATTATTATGAGAAATCATTACCATGATCAGTGTCTTCACATAAATGTGAAGAAATGTTTTCAGATCAAACTGAAAACTGTGTGTATCAAACTGTAGCCCTTCAAATTAAATCAGTACCCAAGAAGTAGCTCTCAGTTTCAAAAAGGTGACCCCTGCTCTAGACTATTTAAATTTCCATGGGAACTTCATCTGTGGAATTTGGAAAATATTTCAAGTTGAAAACTTAAAAGGAATTAATGGGACTTAATAAGCAATTTGGAGGAATTGATATAAATTAACGGTGTAACGGTACATGGAATTTGGATACGGTTGGGGGAAGAAATGCAAAACATAAAATTGCTTGTTGTTTTAATAATTTATAAAATAATATTTTATAAAAAATAATATAAAAATACAATTTAATAAATTAAATTTAGGCGATACACCTTTTATATTATATTGATTCAATTGAGTAATCGATTCAATTGGCATAAATTAAATTAAATAAATAAAATGTAATACATTAAAAAATATATTTTTATATATTTTTTTTTAATTATTAGTTTGGTCATAAACTGACATGCATGCAAACTAATACAGATTGAAAAATATATATATTTTTTTAAATTGTTAGTATCATTATGTTTGTATTAAGGAAGTTTTAAACATAAATTGATGTAATATTTAAGTAATTTACGTAAATATTCTGCACATTTTCTTTTTACATTATTTTGTGTGCAGGATTCTAGAAATGATGTAATATTACGAGGGCTGCACAGTGCCTGTAGGGGGCGTTGTCTCAGTAACCCTGCAGGAAGTGTGCTGTGTGCATGTAAGTCACGAAAGTGCAGGTAGAAATGTATCTGAAATTGCATTAAATCCTGCAAGATTTTGTTTTTTCAACTACATTAAAAAATGTCCTGTTATTGGCTAACCTGCTAGTTTGTAAATTCCCAGTTTATTCCCATTAATTCCAGTGAAAAGTTTAGAGTCTTGAAAAATTCCTGGAATGTTGCAACCCTACCTATAGGGTCATGTAGGAAACTCTGGTCTGGTCTGTGGGTCTGCCCATGGCACTATGCTGCTCAGCATCATGAGAACTCAATTACACCAGATAATATGGTGCTGAAAGTATTATACTGTCAGGAAAACCATTTACCAGTAGAAACATGGGTATTAATCACAGTTTAGAGCAAAAAAAGATGGAGCTGAACACAGAGGAATCCTAGTAAACCTGTTTCAGTCGGCGGGAAACTTGAGACTTGGGCGTAGTTTGACCTATCGTCAGGATAATATCCTTAAGCATTCAACTAAAGCTTCACTGGAGTGGTTACAAAGTATGGCAATCTAATTTGACAGAGCTTTTGGTAATTTTATCAAGAAGAACCGGCAGATACGTAGTTCTTTCAGCTGTAATAGCAACCGAATACGGTTCTACCCAGTGCTGACCTTGAAATGTTTTACTCGCTTTGTCAGAAATCTGTCCTAAGTTGTTCTACTTAACATGGGGATACTTATTTAAGGCACTGCATCATAATAGGTTGGAGTCATATAGCACCTGTCCTACACTCAAGGTCACTTTGCAAACAAAGCACGAAAAGCACACAAGAAAGTCTTATAGCACCATTCTCACACACAAGGTCACTTTGCAAACGAAAGAAAAGCACAAAAGAACCAAACGGAAGCTTGTTGTCGTATTGGCGGTCCGATGGCGGTGTGTTAGGGTTCAGTCACAGCTCTCTGACCGTGCCGGGGTGCCTGGAGGGGACATGGCTCTGTAAAACTCTTCCCACACAATCAGCTCTGACACCACTTCTCCCATGTGGATGCGCTGGTGACGCTGAAGATGACACTGCTGTGTAAAACTCTTGCCGCACTGAGGACAAGGAAACGGCCTCTCCCCGGTGTGAATGCGCTGGTGGACCTGAAGGTGGCAGTGCTGCGTAAAACCCTTTCCGCACTGCGAGCAGATGTAGGGTTTCTCTCCCGTGTGAATGCGACGGTGTTGTCGGAGATTGCTCTGGTCACTGAAGTTCTTCCCGCACTCTGGGCAGTGATAAGGCTTCTCCCCGGTGTGGCTGCACTGGTGCACCTGGAGAGCCGTCTCCCGGTTAAAACTCTTGCCGCACTCGAGGCAGTAAAACGGTTTGTCTCCCGTGTGAATGCGCTCATGCTGCTGGAGGTTGCACCTTTGTGTAAAACTCATTTCGCAGTACGAGCACTCGTACGGTTTCGCCCCTGTGTGGATCCTCTGGTGCTTCAGCAGGCTCCCTCTCTCGGTAAAACTCTTCCCGCACTCCAAACACTCGTAGGGTTTCTCTCCCGTGTGAATGCGCTGGTGTCTCATGAGCCCGTCTTTCTCACTAAACCTCTTCTTACACTGCGGACACTGATACGGCCTCTCTCCCGTGTGTGTGCGCTGGTGCCGCTGGAGGTTACAGAGGTAATTAAAGTTCTTCCCACACAGCGAGCAGTGATACGGCTTCTCCTGGGTGTGAATCTGCAGGTGCTTGGTGATGTGGCCCTTCTGAGTGAAACACTTCCCGCACTCGGAGCACTGATACGGCTTCTCTCCGGTATGAATCCGCAGGTGCTTTATGAGGCTACTGCGATCGTTAAAGCTTTTCTCGCACTCGGAGCACTGGTACGGCTTCCCTTTCGTGTGAAAGCACTGGTGTGTTTGGAGGAGACTCTGGTGTGGAAAACTCTTTCCGCACCGCGAACAGATGTGCATTTCGTTCCCCGTTTGCTCCAGCGACCGATCCGGACTGCTGGAACTGGCCGTGGGCTCCGGAACTTCACGTTTAATCTCGTCTGACATCATCATAGTGGGAGCTCTTGATGAGGGGTGTAAGGGAAGAAATGAGAGCGAACGATGACCTACGACAGGACAGCGATCATATCTGGGTCGGAAAAGAAAAAAGAAACGATCAATGTGACGTGAAAATCCACCTTTAAAAATAAAATGAGGTCAATAATAGTAAAATCTAAGGTTTATTAAAATTGCAATTTCAGGTTGCTCATGTAAAATCTCAAAGAATTTCCATCACACAAGCACATGCATATTCAAAAGAACAAAAGAAAGGAAAGTTGATTGGATCAACAAACAAATTACAATATACCATCTCATTTTCTTCAAACAAATATGTACCTTTTCCTGTAAATTCTTCATCCCTCTGAGTCTTTCTCACAGTTATAAATGTCTTCCATCTGTTCGTCTTCTGGTGTTTACAGGCCATTAGATATCAGGAGGAGATACCATAAAAATGACCAAAGTGACCTATACCTGTTATTTAGCCAGAGTATCTCCTGATAAGTGAACGTATCTCCTGCCAATCCTAAAATTAACAACATTAATCACTGCATCAGCAAAAACTCTCATTTTACACAAACATAACAGGTAGAAATCAATACTCCTGATCTTTCCCTCACAAATGGGTCTCTAATAAACCGTCTTGTTTAACTGAACTGCAGAGCTACACAGCAGACTGGTGGCTAATTGGTTCTCAATGCATTATTCTATAAGCTGGCTGTTATTGAAGAGTGCAATATGCTTCACTGTCCTTTAACTTCGTGTTCATTTATACCCCGACATCAAACAGGACATCATTCCATCCTGCAGGAGGATAAAACCTGTTTGCACTCAAGTCCTACTGCACATATAGTCTGCAGAACACATTGTTATCTTTATATTTCAGTGCATTTATCTTTGTGTCATTTCTTTTATTGTGTAAACGTTATATTTATATTTTCTGCTGGTCCCTGAGAGCTACCAAACAAACGTCATCAGATCCCTACAATGACAATAAAGTCTTTATCGTAATCTAAATGATCACCTTCTGAGCACATCCAAACCATGGAATGATGAATGATATCAGACTACACTACTACCCTACAGACAAACAGCTGCATGTTCCAGACAAAAATGACAGCAGAAATACCAACAGCAGTAGGAAACCTTGCAATAAATACATTCGTAATGTAGAAATTCTTGATAGTGTTTCACATGTGGTTCTTCCTCAAGTTGTTACTCCCAAGTAACACATGAGAAGATGTCAGGGGATGCAGTAGCATGACATTTTCCCTTCAGTTGAACTGGGAGACTCAAACATGTCAATGCCCCTGTGCACAAAGCAGCTCTATGAAGATCTGCTTTCCATGGGTTGGAGTGGAAGATCTGGACTGGACAAGTATGGAGCTCTGGATTGAACATGGAAAGGTCTATAAGTATTTTGACAGTGACATGGTTTTCAGAATTGTGCTCCTGCACACCACCACATCATATCTGAAATTTAGAGATTGAAAAGTGGTTAAAGTGTAGAGTTAATTACAGTCCTGTACAAACTAACCTGATTATAAATATTTAAGAAAATACTTGGATGCAAATCCTGTCCATCCCATAACGATAAACTCTGGACACCAAGTTTCCTCCTGGAGATGTTTTGAGTTAAGTTCAGGTCTTTTGTGTGAATACTTCTGCAGCTCTCATGTTGCTGTTTCTCTATGCTTTGGGTCGTTATCCTTCTGTACTGTGAAGCCAATTGTCCTGTTGGTTTCCAGCATTTGACTGAATCTGAGCGGAAACTAAAACTCAAACTAATCTAGAATCAATCCTGTTTCTTCTATCAGGAGTCGCATCATCAAAAAACACTGGCAGTCGTAAATAGCCAATGTCCTAACACTGCGTACGTGTTTGACAGATGATGGACTCATTGGATCACGGGCCTTTCCTTTCCTTTTCCTATTTTTCTGGTTTTAATTCATTTTGACCTCGGAAGCATTTGGGTGCTTTGTAAAAAAAAACTTATTTGTTAAAAGATAAATGTAATATTTTTGTTAAACCTCAAATCCATCTCAGTAACAATAACAAAGAATGAAGTGTGCACTAACCGTGCAGTTTGTTAGTGTAAATATTATTATTGTTGTTTAATCTTTTGTATTTATATACATTTTTTTAGGCTCTGCTTCATATTTGCACTTTTTTTGCTGCTGTAAATGAAAAATTCCCCCACTGTCCAAACACTTATGGCCCTGACTGTAGACACTCATACTGGATCAGAGGGAACAGATTCCTTCTGAGTGAAGACCTTCACCTGACCAGCCTCCACGTTTCCTTTTCTTTTATAAACACGATATCATATACGTTATACACCCAAAAGTTTATGGACACCCCGCCATACGATTGCTATGCGCCTTCATTTTAAACGGCCCCCGTGCGCTCTTATAATAAGGTCCACTCTTCTGGGAAGATGTTCCACTAGATTTTATGGAGATTTTGTGGATTCAGCTACAAAGGTGTTAGTAAAGCCAGGTAGGTGAGCTGAGGAGCTTCCTGAGGTGCAGTCGACAGGTTTTGAGCTCTATAGCAGGAGATCTTCCACCAAACCCAACCCATGGAAAGCAGATCTTCATGGAGCCGGTTTTGTGCACAGGAGCGACGTCGTGCTGGAACAGGGTTTGTGGATGGACTTGGAAAGTCAGATGTCCGAACACTTTTGGCCATGTATATGTATGTAATGGATGCGTATAAAACGAATTCTTTGTTATAATCAGTAATAACACGTTTATGACTCATGTGTACATTTCTGACAGTATGAAGACTTATAACGCTCCTGTTTTTGTTCTGTCCTTGAAAAGAATAAGGTAAGGACTCTCTGAAGAGCACTTTGATAGTAAAAAGAGGAGACAGATGTGAAATAAAAGTGAATAATAAAGCCAGCTGTTGTCCTGTCCTCAGACATTTCTTTGTCTTGGACTTGGACATATTAAGTTACTGAGCAGATTACATTACCTCAGAATGTCACTCGGCTGGAGGACACTGTTAGCGAGCTAAACGCGACTAAAACTGGACTTTTTATTCCAAAAAGCTTGCAAATAAAACCTCTTTAAACCCTTTCCAGCTGCGAGAGAGAGAGAACTGAGGTGATAATGAGCTCCTCACCGCGGGATGGTCCTGAGGAACCGGACGGAGCCCCAGCTGGCAGCCTGCCACTTTTAGCCGAACAGCTCAGCTAGCTAGCGGGTTAGCACATCATAACCCTCACATTCATACCCGGAACACACATAACCGCGTTCAGCACCTACAGCAGCCCGGCTTTTACCTCACACTAAATCCGATGTGGTTTTAGAGATCAGAGAAAAGCGTCCTAAACACGCCGGAGATGAGGATCTGATCTCACCTGGTACAACTGAGCCGTGTCGAGTCTTTAACGAGCCGACTCTTTGAGCCGAAACCTTCACTTGACTCGTAGATCCAAAATCAAAACTTTCTGCTGAAAATCTGCAATTCGATGTTATTGTCTTCATGTATAAATGGTTTTAAATCGATTAGGAAGTGAGGAAGTTCGAGCTCAGTCAGAAGGTTATGAGTTAAAATCCCACCTGGGTCCCTGAGCAAGGTCCTTCACCCTCACCTGCTCAGAGTGATGAGGTGAGGTGAGATCATGATAATCGCTCCAGAAAGCATCTGTGGGTCTGCTAAACGTTTTCATGTTTATTTCTATTGCGCTTTTCACAATGGACATGGTCTCAAAACTGCTTTACGTGACTTTAGAATGAAGATGACTGATGTGTGTTTATCCCTACATATGAAGCCTGGGACGCCTGTGGTGAAGAAAAAACTCCCTTAGATGTTATTAGGAAGAAACCTTGAGAGGAACCAGACTCAAAAGCAGAACCTCATCCTCATTTGGGTAACATCAAGAGTATGATTATAGTCTTTAAACAATCCAGAACACTGGAGAGAGAGAACTAACATGAGCACTGGAGTGTGTGATTATGACTGATGATCTTTCCACAGAATTCTACAGTCAGTTGAGTTTATGGAACCAGGAGCTACTGAGCAACTCATAAAATAGCTCAACATCTGAGATCATCACAGATCCAACACCAGCTTCTCCATGCCAGAGCCTTTAAACACTCGAAGAGCTCCCGTGTCCACATAAAGTGGAATCCAAATGGCACTGGTACGTCTCTAGATGATTCGGGATGTTTGCAGGCATCTTCTTCTTTAAAGGTCTTCATCTTCATGGGGTGGGACGTGACTGGAGTTGGAGCAACCTCAGGATGAGTCATTATAAATGGAAAGCTCAGTAATTAAAGCTCTGGTTGATCAGATCATTAAGAGGTTCAAGTCCCAGTATTGACAAGGTGCCACTCTTGGGCCCTTGAGCAAGGCCCCTAAATCTCTGTGCTCCAGGGCTGCTGTATTATGGCTGATTCTGAACTTAGATTTTTGTGAAAAGTTGTAAAAATTTAAAGTAACCTTCATTGTGTATCTGTATTTTCTGATTCTCTATGTTCCAGTATTCATCAGATTTCATCACTGTAACTATGTAATAGATCAAAATCACAATATTACTGCATGTAAATGGATTTGGACTTTTAAAAGTTACTCCAACTCTTCCAGTTGTAGAGTTTCTGTTATACCTGTTCATTCTCATGCTACTTATAATGTGCACTAGTCAGAGCTCATGAACAGCATCTGTAATAAACTGCACAACCTCAAATATATTCTCATTCCACAACAACTGACAGAGGAGAAGAAACGGAAACACTTAAAAGGACATTTACAAGACGGAGTTTCCAAGAAAAGCTGAGGAAAGGTCGACAAAACAGTTATTACGCTTTTTATATATTGTGGGTTTATTTTGTAAAATTCGCACAAAAACACACAATTAGTCTCCATTTCAAAACCCCAGGAAAACTGTAATGTCCATGATTTCTGTGGTCAGAAAACTCGAATTTTATGAGGTGAATATTAGTGCTTCTGCTGGAGATAATGTATGTGTAGGTGTGTGTGTGTGTGTGTGATGAGGTGAATATCGGTGCTTCTGCTGGAGATAATGTATGTGTAGGTGTGTGTGTGTGTGTGTGTGTGTGTGTGTGTGTGTGTGTGTGATGAGGTGAATTTAGGTGCTTCTGCTGGAGATGATGTATGTGTGTGTGTGTGTGTGTGTGTGTGTGTGTGTGTGTGTGTGTGTGTGTGTGTGTGTGTGTGTGATGAGGTGAATTTAGGTGCTTCTGCTGGAGATGATGTATGTGTAGGTGTGTGTGTGTGTGTGTGTGTGTGTGTGTGTGTGTGTGTGTGATGAGGTGAATTAGGTGCTTCTGCTAGATGATGTATGTGTGTGTGTGTGTGTGTGTGTGTGTGTGTGTGTGTGTGTGTGTGTGTGTGTGTGATGAGGTGAATTTAGGTGCTTCTGCTGGAGATGATGTATGTGTAGGTGTGTGTGTGTGTGTGTGTGTGTGTGTGTGTGTGTGTGTGTGTGTGTGTGATGAGGTGAATTTAGGTGCTTCTGCTGAGATGATGTATGTAGGTGTGTGTGTGTGTGTGTGTGTGTGTGATGAGGTGAATTTAGGTGCTTCTGCTGAGATGATGTATGTGTAGGTGTGTGTGTGTGTGTGTGTGTGATGAGGTGAATTTAGGTGCTTCTACTGGAGATGATGTATGTGTAGGTGTGTGTGTGTGTGTGTGTGTGTGTGTGTGTGTGTGTGTGTGATGAGGTGAATTTAGGTGCTTCTGCTGAGATGATGTATGTAGGTGTGTGTGTGTGTGTGTGTGTGTGTGTGTATGTGTGTGTGTGTGTGTGTGATGAGGTGAATTTAGGTGCTTCTGCTGGAGATGATGTGTGTGTGTGTAGGTGTGTGTGTGTGTGTGTGTGTGTGTGTGTGTGTGATGAGGTGAATTTAGGTGCTTCTACTGAGATGATGTATGTAGGTGTGTGTGTGTGTGTGTGTGTGTGTGTGTGTGTGTGTGTGTGTGTGATGAGGTGAATTTAGGTGCTTCTGCTGGAGATGATGTATGTGTAGGTGTGTGTGTGTGTGTGTGTGTGTGTGTGTGTGTGTGTGTGTGTGTGTGATGAGGTGAATTTAGGTGCTTCTACTGGAGATGATGTATGTGTAGGTGTGTGTGTGTGTGTGTGTGTGTGTGTGTGATGAGGTGAATTTAGGTGCTTCTGCTGGAGATGATGTATGTGTAGGTGTGTGTGTGTGTGTGTGTGTGATGAGGTGAATTTAGGTGCTTCTGCTGGAGATGATGTATGTGTGTGTGTGTGTGTGTGTGTGTGTGTGTGTGTGTGTGTGTGTGTGTGTGTGTGTGATGAGGTGAATTTAGGTGCTTCTGCTGGAGATAATGTATGTGTAGGTGTGTGTGTGTGTGTGTGTGTGTGTGTGTGTGTGTGTGTGTGTGTGATGAGGTGAATTTAGGTGCTTCTACTGGAGATGATGTATGTGTGTGTGTGTGTGTGTGTGTGTGTGTGTGTGTGTGTGTGTGTGT